>NW_017265136.1:936612-1007407 GCF_001638985.1 Phycomyces blakesleeanus NRRL 1555(-) | reverse complement strand
GACAAGATCGTCTTTGTGCACATCTTCAATAAATTTCTTCATAAATGTTTCTTCAAACCCGATCTTCCTGTTTGTCTTCAAATTTTTTAACAACCCGTTAAACCGCTCGAACCCGAATAGCCAATAACCGTACACTGGTCCAAAATCACGAATTGTATCTCGAAGATGGAGGTGTAGGTGCATATTACAGGTGAGGATTTCGGCGTTGTACAGCTCGTCACATCTGGTGCAAAAAGTTTGAAGAAACTGATGGGCAGTGTTGACTTCATCGAACGTGATCGTTGGCTTGATCAACAGGCGGCATGCATCAACAAAGTTAATCCAGTTTTCGAATCTGTCTTTTGCAAGAACATCTTTCAACAGAACTGGCGAGTATACGAGCACCCATGACTTCCACTCGTCTGCCTTCATATACGAAAACTGCTTTCCTATTTTCGAGTTCAAAGAGGTGTATCCACCAGGCACAATCATCGTTTCTGCAGTCTTCTGCATTGCCGCAAAATCGCCATCTTGAATGTCTTCGTCTTTGATCCAACGATCCATCAATCTTTTAGGCGTTCCCAGGAATAAATTATGCATGGGATCGATGATCGTTCCACGTACTAGATCAAGGTATCCAAGGCGATGCAACTGCGACCATCGAACACCATTTTCGACCTCCAGCCGATGCCTTTCTGAGGGGGTACTAGCACTTTCCCACTCCTCAGCATGCAACCTGTTCTCTACACCGTCACGAAGCACCCACCGAGAGAAGTCAAACCCACGAAAGTCAACATTGACACCGTTTTCCAAGCGAGGGAAATGTCTGTTGCACTTGTAACATGCGCATGTACTGTTGTGCGAGGTGAAACCACTTGTCTTTCTTGCTGCCGGGATGTCACAGGCAACCATCATCAATGCGGCACGGACGCGGACACCACTAGGACACTCGAAAGTTGGGATTGCCAGTCCCTCATACAATCTTATCAGAT
Source organism: Phycomyces blakesleeanus NRRL 1555(-) (assembly GCF_001638985.1). Classification (NCBI taxonomy): domain Eukaryota; kingdom Fungi; phylum Mucoromycota; class Mucoromycetes; order Mucorales; family Phycomycetaceae; genus Phycomyces; species Phycomyces blakesleeanus. Next base: position 1,006,436 of record NW_017265136.1, on the reverse strand, counting down.
CATCTACCATAGGCCGGAGATAATGGTTTATCTCTTCGGATTTGGGTTCCTTCGGGCCAGGCATCAATCCTACGAGAAGTGTGTTCTCTGGCTTGTATCTTTCATTGCGAGGCAGATTGTTTACTACCAGGTATATGGCACCAGTCGAGTGCGTGACGTTATCGAAAGGTTGAAACCAGTCGATGTTGAGAGTCAACATTAATGAACGCGAATCCTTTGTGAATTGCACGCCATCTTTGTCTTTGAGCTCCTTCCACATGGCACCGTCGTATATGTCACACATCGTATCCACCATCTTCAGCTCGTGATTCCAATGTCTAATTTTATCCTCGAATCCTGGACGAAGAAAAAACATTCGTAAAGTATTAACGACGGACTGGTACAAGTATGAACGCTTGGCCACCAAAGCACCCGATGCTGATGTTTTCGTCAATTGGCAGTTGCAAGACGAGCGTGCACCAAGCTTTACGAAATCGCAATGAGACGGGACAGATGCACTTTCTTCGTACACATTGTGACAATCCTGACACACAACAAATTTCTTTATGCCTTTGGTCATGGCTGAGAAACCTGTCATGCGCTGAAGACCAGGAAGGCTCAAGGGCAGTTGGAAATCCTGCTCGTAAATTGTCAAAAGCTTGTTGATGAACTCGATCAAGACAACGGCGCCCTTGTCAACCACATAGCGGGAAGCGAACATCACCACAAAAGTAGCAATGAACCTGTGCACTGGGTTCTGGGGCATATCGGGGGTGGCAAAAGGGTCTATTATAAAAAAAAATTAACGCTTTTTTTTTAAAAAAATTTTTAACACTAACTGACCTTCACTATTCAATTCATTGTCGTCGAGCTCAATAACATCGTCTTCGCTTTCGTCTTCACTGATTTCATTGCTGTTGCTTCCACTGTCATCATTGTCGCCATTGCTGATCGCGTCATTAGTAACGGAAACGTCTTCAGTGTCAGACATTGAAGCTCCTTCCCAAACAGGTGAGTTTGTCTGAGTGTACGATTCTTCCAGGGCTCCGGGTTGATGGGTTAAGATAGCTACATTTAGAATATAACACTTGGTTAATATCTAACGGTATCTGAATTAAATAAACCTTACGTTCATCATCGACCTCCATCATATTTCTTTGGGTAGACATGTCTATTACAACACGTTATTTCATGGATTACAATACAATTAAATAAATTCAAATATTGTACCCCTTTCACATCTTATGGCATTTAGTCTTGCCCTTTTGTTATGACGTTGAGCAGTTCTTCTGGCAACAAAACTATAGCCGAGATCGTTCTGACTACATCCAGCACAATGGCACTTTTCGTTGTAGAGTTCAGGAATTGTGGACATAATGTTTATTTATTTTTACTTTGAAGTGTTAAGAGAAAAAGGAAACAAGTACAACGTTTACTAAATTTACTATGTCTTTATAATGAAATGTTATGTCTTTATAATAATAATAATAAATAATATTTTCGCCTGTTGTATCCAAGCCAATAGAAAACCGGAAAACAGTGTTTTCATCTTGAACACACAAAAAAAGCTGAGATGAAAAAATACCCCAGATTTTCTATTGTTATAATTTAACTTTGTACATGGTAATTCCCGTATGTTTTTCTAGTGTACGTAAACAATACCATTGAATTTGTGGGAAAAAATGACAAAAAATTGCTTTTTTCGCAAAAATTTCCTTTTTTGGTTAGTCTGAATGCACCTAGCGTGAGAAGTCTTGGCATTTTTAGTGTGGGAAGATAGGTTATATAAATAACAACTATGTAAAAGCTTGGCATGGAAAAACATTTAACTTTAATCTATCAAAAAGCCGTTCCGACAATAATTAAATATATCTCTTCTAATGAAAGTTCAAATTCTTACTAAGTAATAATTTTTTAATTTTTTTTGCTATATAAAGAAAATTTAGTAGTATAATATAAAAGTATCAAAATATGTAAAGAGCAAGTACAGAATTAATAAAAATTAATTTTCATATTTTTTTACTAATTTTCTTATAAAAATCAAAATATTATTATATAAATCAATAAAAAAATATATGAACAAGTCAACTTATTAATATTTATTATAATTTTAATGTATTTATATACTATATATATATATATAAAGATTATAAAAGAGTTGTGAATATATATAAAATTAAAGATTAAATATGATTAGAGTATGTAACTTATATTTGACGAGATGATTGGATATGACTTGGATATTGACAAGTGTGAATATATATAATGTGATAGATCTAATGGTATTGACTAATATCAGAGATAGATAAGATGTTATATGCTAATATTAGTAATAAATCAAATGTTATTGGCTAATATTGATTATATATTATATTTTATTAACTTATATAAGTAGTAAATTGGATGTGATAAATATATATATATAATATAAATTGACTGTTATTGATTTATATATATATCAGATCAGATATCATTTATTTATATATATACTAGATCAGCAGTGTTCAGCTTATATATGTATAAGATTGACTGTTATCCACTTATATATATATCAGATTGGATATCATATGTTTATATATAGTGCAGATCACCTGTCATCAGTTTATATATATACCCAATTGGCAGTTAACAGTTTATATATATACCCAATTGGTGGTCAACAGCATATATATATATACCAGATCGACTATCATCAGGTTATATATATCAGATTGGATGTGATCTATTTATATATATATCAGATTAGCTGTGATCCACTTTTATATATATCAGATTGGATATCATATGTTTATATATAGTATACATCCTCTGTTATCAGCTTATATATATACCCAATTAGCGGTCAACAGCTTATATATATACCAGATTGACTATCATAAGCTTATATATATCAGATTGGGTGTGATCCACTTATATATATCTGATTGGATATCATATGTTTATATATAGTGTACATCCTCTGTCATCAGCTTATATATATACCCAATTGGCGGTTAACAGCTTATATATATATACCAGATTGACTATTATCAGCTTATATATATATCAGATTAGCTGTGATCCACTTATCTATATATTAGATTGGATATTATATATTTATATATAGTGTACATCCTCTGTCATCAGCTTATATATATACCTAATTGGCAGACAACAGCTTATATATATATCAGATTGGCTGTGATCTACTTATATATGTATGAGATAGACTGTCAATAGCTTATATATGTATAAGATTGGCTGTTAATAACTTATATATATATATACCAGATTGGTGGTCAACAACTTATATATATACCCAATTGGTGGTCAACATCTTATATATATACTAGATTTGCAGTCAACTACTTATATATATATCTGATTGGTGATCAACAACATATATATATATCTGATTGGTGGTCAACAACTTATATATATACCCAATTGACAGTTAACAACTTATATATATATCAGATTGACTGTCATCAGCTTATACATATATGAGATATGCTGTCAATAGTTTATATATATGTCAGATCGGCTGTCATCATCTTATATATAAGATTGACTATAATTATATTATATATACAAGTTAATCAATCATAATTAACTTATATATATATGAGATTATCTATAATTGATTTACATATAGTGTCAATTGGCTGTTGTTAACTTATATAATATTGCATAATCTTAGATATTTATAGGTTGAATGAAGGTTTATGGGTTTTTTAAAGCCAGATTTAAGCTACTGATATAGATAATATCTCTATGAGTTTTCAAAATCAGATCAATGTTTTTAAGCTAAAAATTAATCATTTTTTGTGTTCTATATATCTGTGTTTTAATATCTTGTTTTTTTAAATTACTCTGCAAATATTTGTTCTATAATAACGGCAAAACCGGATTTGGATAGCCTGAATTTCGTAGATATTAATTAATAGTTGTCACATTTTGGTACTGTTTTTTGTTGTGAAGATAATGCAGTTTCAAAGTTTATGTATGAATGGTAACAAATATGCTTTTGAATTAAAGGCAATATATAAAAAATAATAAATGTTATGACTATATATACTTGTGACCTACTTGTTACAGTTACTGTTTGCTTATGCAAAGAGGCCGGTTCGATTCTAGCGGTATACATTTTGCACTCTGTATTTTTTATTTTGATTTGCTTTAAGATGTAAAGCTTATCTTATACCTATTATTAGATGTTGAATGATGTTATTCTTTTGATATATTTGAATAAAAATGTATTTATATTTTGTTTTTATATTATCGTTTTAATATTATTAAAACAAATTAATTTAAATTCAAATTTCTTATATTTTTTTATTACATCATTGTAGAATCACTATATTCTTCATCTTTATCATCTTCTAAATAGTCATAATTTGTAAATATTGGGTTGTCAACAATGCTTCTAAAAGAAACCTCAGTTAACGTCTTTAGTATTCCTTGCCACAATCTGTTCTCATATTTTTTCTCCTTAAGAATTCCATCAACATCTATGGCACCATTTGTTTTGTTCGCAATCTGGCCTTGCAGTTCATTATTATTCCATTCCACAGACCTATGTAATAAAAGTTAATAAAATAATTTTGTCTTATATAGTATTTTAACTTCTATAATATTGATATGAATACCATCAGATATAACATACTTAACATTGTGATTGACTGTTCTATGAGTATAGTTCATATCAACTACTGATGTCAACCCCCCATATGCAGCCCAGCAATCTGTGTGAATAATGCTATTGGGCTTTACATGCTTCTTTATCACTTGAAGGAAAGTTGCAGCATCTCTCTAAGGAACTGTCACCAAAAATGTTTTTCCTTCTGCTGTTTTCTTAATACCCCCCAGAACCTAAACACTTTCTACTCGATGTCCTCAATAATATTTCCTCTTTCCAAATTTGCTTTCATCAATTTCAACAATAATGGATTGACTATTGGCATCAATACGTTCTATATAAATATTTAATATATCTATATATAATTAACTCTTACAAACTTACCAATTCTTATATCATTGTTTGTTAAATCCATTTGAATCAATTGGTGAATATTAGCAATGAAATATCTTATAGTTTCTGAAGAAACACCGAGCATAACTCCCATTGTCATTCTAGGAATCCGGTTTAACCAGTAATATATTCCTTGCATAACAACATCATAGAAAAGATGTCTTTGTGCAAAGAAAGAATCCAATCTTTCAGATTTTCCTTCTCTTTTACAACATGTTGCTCCCATGCTATTTACTCCACTGCATCTGTAACTGTAGTCTCTGCCCTTTTCAAATATATAGTCCATAGAACTGCCACCAGAACAAGTAAAAATAATATGATTTCATAGATATAAAGCACCCTGTGCAATCAAATATCTTTATATTTATTAAATATTAATATATAATAATTAAAAATAACTTTTTTACTTACTGTTTTGCAACTTTAGATGTATATGTTGATGCCATAACATAGCTCAAAGAAGGAATAGATAATGAACTAACTGATAAAAAAGATTTATTATTCATTTGAAAATAAATAAAGTAGAAATAAAAGAAAAGAAAGCAAAAAAAAACAAATGAACATAATATTTAAACAAAATAAAAGCTGCCAAAAAAACTTTGCTGTGATGTGGCACGTGACTAAGCCACACAAACTATTATTTATAAGATTATAACACTTAAAATAGATACTAGAACCTTTATAATTATATTTTCTCTATCAATTTGTGACGTTATGTGATGCTCAAATTGAATCTATATAGCTTATATTCACGGTATTGTTTTAAGTATATGAACCTCACTAAACGTCACAAATTGATAGAGAAAACAAACATTAAAATAATTAATAATAATGATTTAAATATGTTATATTTCACTAAATATTGATATTGTTGTAAATGAGTATTGACTACTGCTGTAATTGAGAATAAGTCTGAAGGAAATAATATAAGGTCTCAGTTATTCCAGTCAAAGGTGTTTACCGATTACTTTATTATTTAACACACAGGTTTAGCATGCATGATAGTGATTATATTTCATATGATAATATCACCATAATATGAGATACATCAGTGGATTATTATAAGTATAATTATAACTCATAAACACATTTACTTTCAATATTAATACTTCATTGGGACTATACACATTTATATAATTAATTATACATTAATTATCACAAGATCATGTTGCTCTGATTAAGGCTCAGATAGGATCGATTACCTGACCCCAGTCATATAATTTTCCTGATCCAAAATAATATAAATAGCAGTAGTAGTTCAGTGTAGGAACCTAGTCAAACTTTGATACAAAATCCTTTCTCAATAAACAAAACCTACACAAGTTCTCACGAATCTTTGTTCCTAATCTCAAATCTTCAATTCTTCCTCTTAAAAACTTCTTCAACTTCAATCACTACAACAGATATGTCTTTTGTGGGAATTGAACTGACGATCTACAGATTGCTTTATGACACTGTAAGCGTACCTACTTATTTCCTTGTGCGCTGAGTTTAAATTACTTGGGGGGTCTACTTTTTTATGTTGCAAGGGGCTTTAAATTATAAGGATGTGGCTTTTCCATATAGAGATTTTGCAAGGTGGCTTTTGTTAAAGCATTTTTTTTGCTATGTTTTTTTTCTTCTCTCCTCTTTATTTTAATTACATATACTATCATAATACGAGCTCACTGATGTCCAACACTATATTCAACCTTTCAAATGTGTAGAATGCTTTACTCAACTCACCTACAGAAGGAATAAAAATGCTTCCTTTGAATGTTGTAGTAAAAGTAAAAGCAAGTGAATGGGAGCTATGCCTTGACCGCATTCAATCACTTTGTTCAACAAAGTGGAATAAATGTAGAAAACTTCGTGCAAGAGAATTGATGTATGGAGAGACAAAAAAATGTCACCGAGAAGGATTTTATATATCAGACAGAAATGTTTGTTTTGCTCAGAAAGACACTAAGCTTTGTTATTGCGAAGTCACTATTTTTATCAAGCAATACATCAACAACCCTGAAGTAATTTTAATTTGTATGATCAACGATCATACCAACTATGTTTCTGGTGACGCTTCTGAAATTAGAACATTGCCTTTACCTTCTGAGGCCATCAAAATTATTGAAGATCAGTTAAAAGGGGGCAGCACTTGTAGAAATACTAGAATTTCAGTTTTGAAACAAATTGAAGAGTGGGGCATAGGCATTAGAAAGCCCAATTATGAAGACATCTATAACAGAATGAGAAAGATGTGTGAATAATACTATAAGAGAGAAGTTATTTAAAAAGTATTAAATAAAAAATATAGATGAAGAATTTTCTGTATAAGTTTCACCCTGATGAAAATAAGTCTCTGGATATTTGGATGCGTGAGAAGTTACCATCACAGAACTACTGTATCTTTTCTGGCGATCTTTCTGCATGCAACAACAATGCACAGCATTTTGCATTTGGATTTCAATCATCATCTCAAATGATGCTTATGAGAATTTCCGAGTCGTTTTGTCTTGATGCAACACACAACATCTCTGCACGCAACATTGAAATATTATACTCACTTGTTACTCATCATTCTGATACTGCAAAAGGGTCTTCTGTTGCATACATAATTACAAACGATCATAGTGTTGGCCCCATTAATCAATGGCTTGTACATCTTTGCAAGAAAAGCTGTTTCACTCCCTTATATATTACCATCGATTGTAGTATTGCTGAAGTTAATGCAATTACAGCAGCATTGCCACAGACCGTCATCCATTTCTGCAAGTTTCATATTTTGCATATCTGACAGCATAATTTAGACAGCAAAGTAAAGCTTGATGCTTCATACACATCAGAACAACCTGGCAAATACAAGTATGAGCTCAAGGTCAATCTCAGAAATATACTTATTGAATCAGATGAGGATGAATTTTTGAAAAAATCCAGGAGTTTAGGCATTATATACAAAGTCAGCAACAATTCCTGGCTTATTTCGAACATAAATTGATTGGAACAGAAGAATTGTTGAGAAGATGGGAAAGGCCATATGTTGCAAATGACCACCAAAGATATTTGACAAACAATTACATCGAATCATGACACAACCAATTAAAAACAATATACTTTGACCATACTCACATAAGATGATTGGACCGTCTTGTCTTTATTTTGACAAACTATGTGGAGTTCTTTTACAATGAAGAAGTGGAACAAATCCATATACAAAATGGACAAATGGGTCCGATTGAAAATGAACTTGCTCGACACTCTTTTTCTGCCAATACCATACAAGATGACATGCTCCCTTTCATGATCATTAATCATCTTAATGAGATTGGCAATAGCATGGAGGACTCTAACGGCAAGTGGACAGTAAAGTCATTTACAGGTGAAGCATAATGATATCAGATTAATGTATCAAATCGTTTGATACAAAATTGCACTTGTCCCAATTTTGCTTCACGTCAAATTCCCTGAAAACATGCACATCTCCTAAAGAGATTTATTGGTCTAGACTTTGCGTATACAGTTCAAAAGGAAAACAACTACCTCCAACTGCAAAGATCGCTTGCATCTGAGCATAAAGTGGCAGTTGTTAATGAGGAAGTTGAAAATGAAACAAATACAGTTGTTGTAAGTGGTAGAAACAATTCTGTTTGGTTGCAAAGAAACATGGCCTAGAATACAACACTTCATCATCAAAGAGAAGACTTAGAGCAGTTGATGGATGTGCCAGAAATTGATGAAGCCAAATTACAAGTGATTAGTGGTTTACTTGAGGAAGCAATGAATTGTATAGACACTCTTAGAAATGCAAACTCTTCCCGCTTTAGAAATCTTAATACACAAAGATAATAAAAAATTACAATTATGTTTTATAATAATATGTTTTGATAAAGAGAAAAAAAATGTAAAAAAAAACATTAAGATTCCAAAAGAAACAACAAAAGTAAACACCACCAGAGATTTTTGTTATCATTTTGGGTGAAAATTGGCACCTAAGCAATATGATTGGCTTACAGGCCAAAATATTGTAATTTGTTTTCGTACTCAATTTTTTTCATCCGAATAAAGGATAAAATTAAGTTCAGTACTACTTGTGGGCTTTTAAAGTAAGAAAAAAAACAGTTAGGGAAGTCAGAAAGTGTTCAAGTGAGACAAAGGATTTATTAAGAAAAGTTGGGGGTCGGTTTGAGTAACCAAAAAATGACTTCACAGAAATTACGCAAAAAAATTGATGTTGAGAAGAAGAAAACAGAAGGTTCAAATAATAATTATAATAATAAAGAAGTAGCATCATTTTATTCATCAAAAAGAATATTATTGAAAATGAACCAGTAGGAACCAAACTTGCTCAAATTTACAATGTAAAATGGGTTGCGGAAAATGTGCAAATCTAACTTACAAACGAGATTCATGTTAGCAACATCAGAATGCTCACCTGTCATTACAGCCTTGGCATAGTTATTGTTTCTGTCATTATCCGTACGAGGAACAATGCTAAGAAACTTAACAACAGAGCCTGAGACAAGTCCTATACGAGGGCGAGAGATTGGATCATCTTTAAAAACAAATGCGCCAAAACTATTGTTTTGGATGGCGTCATCTTCAATATCTCCAGTGTCGTTGTTGTCCTTTAGCTCTCTCGAGCCACCAAGGAAGGTGTAATAGAACAAAGATTCATTGTTGTCCTTAATGAACCTCTCTATTCCAGTTCCAGACATCTCTCGGTTGCCAGAGCTATTAATCCACGACCCGCCGTCAATTACATGTTGCAATGCTACCTGCTTTGCAAACTTTAGGCAAACATCCCTGGAAGTGTTTTGGCAATTCGTATGAAACAGATGTTCACAAATGTGCTTATTGAACTGTTCGCCCTTTTCTGTTTCATAATTGAGGGCTGGGCCAAAACGAATTATATCTTCCTTGAGATGTGTCAAGTAATGAACTTTCGGCTTGGTGCAATATGCCTTGTGGAGCTCGTTCTTGGTTCCTTTATTGTAGTCAAATAATGCTCTGATCAAGCACTTCACTGCATTATCTACTCTGATAATATAGTTATCAAAGTCTGATGCCACCTGACAAACAAATACCAGAGAACACAATTGGCCAAGTTCAATAAAGCATGGTATTACAAGGTCTAGCTCATGATTTCCAGAGAATTCTGTAATCAGAATTACAGGAAGTATTTGAAGCAGAACCTTGAAATCTCTACCGAGGAATGAACCACTATGTCTCAAGTTTTGGGTGAACTTTTTTGATAGACCAGTTGATCGCGTATAATCTGTCAAGAATTCTGAAAGTCTTGCTATTGTGGCTGTGTCATTCTTAAGCACGACTTTAACCAAGTCAATTACCATATACTTTGCAACACCAAGAAGTATTGTGTGGAGGATTTCCACTGGTGTATCCTTTTCTGGATCAAACGACTGCAATTCTAATAAGCGGTCAATCGAACAACCTCTAAAGCTTATCTCGTTTGCAGGCATGTTCATTCCAATTTTCGGAGCATTTGGGATCTCAGTGTCTCTGCCAGGTGACAAGTTTGCAAGAACATAGTGCTCTCAAGTTCGTCTCTCATGGCACTTACAGAAGTAAGACAAGTCCTTCACAAAGTCTTTTGCACGTCTAAGTTCGATGTAGCATCTTCTGCAAGGAAATGTGGTGGCTGGCCCAAGCAATCCGCAAAGTTCCAAATGACATGGCGTGTCAGCCTCAATTCAAAGGATGGGAGCAACAACCACAACATACTCATTGTCTTCAGCGGAGAACATTTTTACACCTTTCTCAAGTTTCTTAAAGTCATCAACGATTGCTGGCAGAAGAGACATACCATTTGCACCATCTTTCTTAGGGATTGTAGAAAGAAACTGGATGTTTGCTATCAAATTTCGATCCTTAAAAGGCAAGGCAGCGCATCTCATTAACCAGCTTTCAAACGGATTGTACTGCTTTGAACGATTGCTGGAAGTGTTGTCTGTAAAAAGGATGATTGAAACAATCCTAACTTTGTAAAACACTGCGTCGCGATCTACATTACCGGGCAAAACAGAAAGAGGCATAGGCTTCTTCATTGGATGAACTCCAAAAAGAAGAAAGTCATGAGCAGGACTCAATCTGGTAAGGCTACTTGAGATACTGTAGTAGTGATCTCTTTCAACAGGAGTGGTGTCAACGTGAGAGATCTGCTCTACTCTAAGATCGGTAACAGCAACCTCAACGCCATAGCATACAATCGAAATTGCTCTGACCAGATACCCTCTCGCAAAAATGTTTTTATTTGCCGTGTGGAACGATTCAACCAAAAAGCGGATGCTGCAATCGTTTGTCTTCAAGTAAACAATGTTTCCAAACCAGACATCTATACCATTTATAGTGTGCATAGGCTGCTGAAAGAGATGGTGGGTTCTCCACTTTTCACCTTGTTCCAAACAGATCGATTGGTTTGGGATACGATCGGGCATGGACGAGATCAACTTGGATTTCTTTGGGTTTGCCATAAGAAATCTCAAGTGGTCGGACGGAAGGTGAATGTGGGCAAATGTGTTCCCGTTTGATCCAAATACTGATATTCTTTGTGAAGGAAAGACAGGCATCTTGGACTTCTTTCTTGCCTGATAATTTAAAAGAGCATCCAAACGAGGTAACTTAAATATTCTTCCTATGGGAGTTTCTTGCTGGATCTTAATGATCAAGTTCATTGCAAGCAGTATCTTCTTCAACATTTGCTGGGAGATCATGTCATTATCCCCATCGATAAAAGCGAAAAGGATCATGGTTGGAAGATTGTGAAAAGGATAACAGCTTGTAGGGTCATTTACAGCACCAATTGTCTCAAAGACTTCTTCCGGGATCTCAGAGTCATCATCGGTCATTGATACCTCATCAGCAGCAGCAGCTGAAGAAAACATGTCAGAGAACGCGTTGAAAACTGGATTACTGTTCATTTCAATATCAAAGAAATTATTGACAATATCGTTTTCCTTGTCTACAATGTTGTCTTCTTCATCCCCGATACTGGAGGAGTCATCTTCATCACTCAAGTAATCAAATGCATTAGCATCCGAAATAGTGTTCTCGACTATCAATTCAGCCTGCTCGGGTTCATCGAGTACAGTATTGGTTGCCATTTGATTACTTATATGGTGAACCTTCGAATGTCTTTTCAGTAGCCAAGGCTTTTCAAACTCTTTTTCGCATTCAGAGCAGGTAAAAACACCTGAATTGATGCTAAAGTTAAGTTTGCCTTGCCTTTTAAGGGGGCGAGTCTTAACGATTTTATATGTTTCTTGTCTTGTATTCTTTTGCATAATAGTAAATTGATTGTAAAAACAAAGGGGTGAAAATGACTTTGCAAAAATAATTGAATTTATAAAATGTGGAAAGATCGATATTTAATGTCAGCGGACCAATTAGAATTTTTTTTACTTCTTTTCTTTTAAGAAAATATTGCGTGTTTTTGTCTTCTTTTTCATTTTACTTTTCCACAAAATATTTATTATTTGCATGAGCTTCCATTTGTAAGATATTCCAGTATGCTTATAGTATTTATAGAAGTAGAATTTTGCTTAAAGACCGTAAGCTCAAAGGTATTTATGCTATCAAAGTTTTTTATGTCATTGTGTTTATTAATCATACAATTCTAGTTTATAAATTAGTTTTTCATCATCTCGGTAAATCAATAAAGAGGTAATAACTACATGTTCCTCTTACAAAGCAACAGAAGACTAACTATTTACTCCTCACTTGCAGAGATTTGGCTGCCTTTTATTGCAAATGCCTTAATAGAGTCAAAGGTAAAATTCTGTTAAATATATATAACTAAGTTTAATTACTAATTATTAGTTCTTCTGCTTTAGCTTTTCTCGAAATTCAAATCTTTATGCTCTTTGGGTTTATTGGAATTTCTGGCACCAGGTCTCTTGGATTAGCTAGATATAGTAGTTTGCAGCAAACCAATTGCATAATTTACAGACATAAGTACAAACAGTTATACTACTAGTGTTTCTAGTGGTATGGATATACTGGTGTGCTACTGCCTGTGGATTTTATGGTCCAGTCAAGCTTTTTTTTAGCCTAATTTTTTTTGAAAATAAAAAATAAATTTTTTATAACCCAAAATTATTTGAAACAAATTAAAAATTTGAACCATTTTTGAAATTGTGCAGTACATTTTTTAATCGAAATCTATTGGCCGAGAGTAGTCCCCCCATCCCCCCACTTTTCAGTCCCCCAAAAAAAATGAATTTCCTGTTATGGGCAAAATTCGCCCTGTATACAAGAATCCTTTTAAGGAACAAGATTACACAAAAAAATCTGCTGTGGTGAAAGCTGTCACTGCTTCTACATATTATTATAATTTAAAGTCCCTTGCAACATAAAAAAGTAGACCCCCCAAGTAATTTAAACTCGGCGCACAAGGAAATAAGTAGGTACCTGTAAGAAAGGGGCAGAGTTTGAATTCAGAGCTTTACAATTCCATAAACCTTCAGAAATCGGAGAAATCTGTGCAATCGTCATCCTGATTAGCTGACAAGAATTCTGGCACGACAGTAAAATTAGAAACAATAAAACTATCAAAATAAATTTTCCCCAACGGGGAATCGAACCCCGGTCACGACGGTGAAAGCGACGGATCATAACCACTAGACCATTGAGGAAGTTATATTAGTACGTGTAGTAAAGGCAAATTAGCCGTTCATTTGTTTCTGGTGATAGACACCGGACGGTGGGTTCCTTCAGTGATTTGATCCAGCGGTGAGCCATGAGGGGTAGTACTGGACTCGTGGACATTGACGTCGACGGTGAGTTGACTAAGTGACGTGTCTCAAGGGACAGGAGTGGTCCCCCAGGGTTCTTGGGAAATCTTTTTTCAGATACTCCTTATACTCAAATCCCCAATTTTATTCTGTTTCTTAATAATTAGCACTGCAAAAGATAACCAATTTAAGTAGCTTAATTTTTGTTTAAATCCTCCAAAAATCAGTGGTTTATGTTCAATTATAGTTTGGTATCTATTACAAAAATTAGTTCATTTAATTAACCAAATGATGAGATTATAGATACTAAAATCAATAGATAAATTGAGAGTTATAATTTCCCCTTTTCTTGAAATGTTATAATTGTCTGTAATTCTGGTTATATATTCACCCATAACTTCAAACCGTACCTAAACCCTACTTGTTATAGAATTGGCTTTGAACTCTCTACCTCTTAAAAATTTTTATTTGCTTTAATTATATGATATTATTGGATAGACCTCAATAAAATCAACCTAGAATCAGTCTGAAATCTGACAGGAACCAGCATTCAAATGAATGATTATAAAAAAAAACTTAAATAGATCTTGTTGACATCATCAAGAGATGACGCATTTGAAATAGAATCTCATGGAAAAAATAGTTTTTATTAATTTTTGAATGATTGGAAAATGTATTTAGCTATTTAATATGGACTACTAATACTTCTTTAAAAGTGTGTATCCAAATAGTACGACTTGTATACATGTTATACTTTCATTTATTGGATGACTTGAATACATTGGATGATCTGACTTATACTATACTTCCCTACCTTATCGGTTTCATATATTTAGCATGTTTTTTGGTTTTACACTTCTTTAACTGAAAATGAAATTCTTGGTATTTTCTTGGAGAATACGTTTGTTTGGAACTACATTAGCTTAGAGCAAAAAAAGATACAGAAGTATTAATACAGGTTTTTTATGAAATAAAATGAAATAACATACTTACTAGATCATTTATAGGAGTTCATAACAAATCTCGCAATAGAATAAAAATCTGTTTGATTGATATTTTCTTTTAAATAAAAAGCAAGAAATAAAATAAACAACTTTATTAATATGTATGCTTTGATTGTAAAGGCACTTGAATTACTTACATATTATAGACATACATTTGCAAAAGGGGGCAAACCAGTATGTCTTGAAAAAAAGGTGTGACATATTTATCTGAAAAGAAGAATTGATAAGTTACATTATTTAAGTTGAGTTATATATATATTATTTTTTCATAGACTGAACATACCAGAAAGTATATAGTGTCAAGAGCAAAACATCTTTTATTACAAAATGGGTAGAAGCCCTATCATTTTAAAAATAAAAGATATTTAGTCAGCAAGATGTTTCATTTTGGTTAGGAGATTGTTTATTATCTGTACTGTTTTGAATGTTTGTTGAGTGTATTGTTTATCTAATATATATTAAGATGATTCTAAAAGCCAAAAGTATTAATAAAAGTTGAGATCTTAAGAGTAAGCTTACCAAGACATATAAAAAGAGACAAAACGAGAAGAGCAGGTTAAAGAAAGAGAAAATAAAAAAGAGGGACACTGTTATTCTATTAAATACGAATTTGAGATTTTTTTTAAAAATAAATAAATCAAAAAATAATTTTTGTCTGTAACTTAGAATTGAAAGAAAACGTAGTTGCACTATGCCAGCAGCTAATACATATGAAAAACAGAGTATAGTATAAAATCATATTATTCAAATACTAATACATAATATAAGAATAAAACATGGATTGAAAATTAAATTAAAGAAACACATAGAATACTCACAACAAGAGTGGAAACATTCAAAGCTGTTCTTGTTACGTAATAGATCATGATGTTCTCTGAGAAAGAATAAAACTTAAAGTCAAAATTAAACATAATATAAATAGACCCTTTGGATTTAAAAAAAAACAAGCTATTCTTATTATTCACAATGTCAAGAAATCTCAATAACAATTCAGTTAACAATGCTTTTGGTGAAAAACCTTCTGTGGGAAGGTAGATTAAAACCAGGCAGTCTTCAATTTTCTTATATTAATTTTATTTTCGTTTTTTATAAAAATCAAAAAAAACCCACCAAGAAATACCAATGATATAAGGATAATAATGTTGCAACACTCACAGAGAACAGTGAGCAATCAAAGACCACTAGCACTAAAGAGAGCTCGGTTGAATCTTGAAGGTGATTTGTCGGGTAGAACTTGTAACATCTATGATGTGTATGAGAAACTTGATACCATGAATGATGTCTTAAACACTGTTTTGAAGAACACATCTTCTGAGAAAGCCGAAGCCACTACTAGTATAGCAGTTGAGAAAGACATGTTGCCTGGACATCAACCAACATTGGATGTAAGTAATCATAATATGTTTTTATGTAGATAGAATTTAATATACATTTATATTATAGCAATTGTTGCGCGATTATTTGAGTGAAGAGAAATTGTATGACCAATACAATACCAATGAAAATAAAAACAGTGAGGGAAACAGACTCGTTCTGAAGTCTGTTACCAATTACCTTCATTGTCAAGAAGAGAGGAAAAAGGTGGACTTGCCAACTCTTCGAACTAAGATTGTGCGGCACATTGGCAACAGAAAGTTGCAAGAAAAAAAACAGGAGAAAAGAAGCAGGAAGAGAATTGACAGGCCTGTCTTTGTCAGCAATGTGTAAAGATAAAAAACATACGTACACAATATACTAGATGTGATATTAAATTAGAAATATTATATATTTATATATAGTTGTGTGAAAGAAGACAATCTGCCTTGAAAGCCAATTGGGCACACTTTGTAAACAGCTTTGGAGAGAATGTTGACAGTATTCTCCATGCTGATTACATGTCAGACCTTGAGAGTGATGACAAAAGAGAAGAAGAGGAACAGAATTCGTCCTCAGAAAAGAGTTTTTTTTGGAGATTCTGCCCAAGCTGGAGAAGCGAAGAGGTATAGTACAAAAAACTATTTTTTTGGATGGTATGTAATAATACTTACATTGACATATAGGGAGATAGGTTCGTTGATGAACTTGATGCGGATTATGAGGCAGCTCATGATAAGAAAAATAATACCCATTCGTTCGAGCATAAATTTAAAGGAATAAGAGATAAGCAGCTTAGCAAGACCAAGGCAAACAAGCTGCCATCATGGTCAAAAAAACAATAAGACAATAAATCAAACATTTTCTAATAAATTGATAAAAGAGTGCAAAGTGGTATTTTATTAATATTATTTAAGCTTCTATTTTTTGGGGTAAAGGGATTGCTAAACGTTTAAATTCACTAGTTACACTGGAAAAATAACAATAAATACACACGGGGAAATTCAGGCATACTATTGTGAATATTCCGTATTTTACAGTGGGGTTTTGCCTATTTCCACTGGTACCAAAGCTGATCTGGTTACATGTGCACAGACCTGCTATCTACAAGTGTAAAGTTCGATAGCACTAGTGAAGTTGGGGTCAATAGTAATTTTATATCTTTGTATATAATAGAGTACCAAGAAAACTTTATTTCAAACTTTGTTTTTTGCTGTAATACAATCTGTTTCCATGTTAAAGGTTAATAATCAGGGACTACGTCGCATGTGTATTGTTGAACTATCCCTGGGTGAATAGTTAGAACCATGGACATTTTATTGCTTATAAGCCAATCATTAACACTCTTTATTATGAGGTCATAGATTATCTGCTCCCCCAATTACTTGATATTCAATTATTATTGGTTTGAATTATAGTTTATTTTTGTATTTATTAGAAAAAATAGAATGATTCTAGGTTGATAGTATTGGAATAATATTATATGCCTCGGGCCGTCTTCACCGGTATCCTTCATATGACTCAAATCAAGCAGTGCTTTATATATAATGTTTGTAAACCCTCATATTCAGTAGTTATCTTTGGCACAGATACTATTTAACATAATAGAAGAGAAGTTAGATGTGTATTTAAATATTTACATGTTGTGAGTGATATATTAATTTGAGGATACATACAATATAATGACTGAAGAAGATAAAAATAAAACTTTGAGAGTTCGAGGCATGGCGTCAAGTATAATTTCTTTAACAATGAAAATAATATAGAGAAGTTAGTTTGAGTGAATTGGGTGACAGAATATGTAATGAACGTACCCGAAGAAAGTCGATTTATTTGTAGACCTAGATAGTACTTGTCAAGAGTTGATATAACCTTTAGTAAAAAACATATATTAATATACAGTATAAATAATACTATCATACATATTAAGAGAATAAAAGAAGAAGTCTTACCATGTCAATGACGGCGCCAAGAGATAGAGGTTCTTGATTAATTGCGTGTTTGGCAGATGAACATTCATCTGTAATAAAAATTATATTCTGTCAGATAAATATTAAAAGTAAATAAAAAATAAAATATTACCGTGTTGATGGTCTTGTTTAATTGTAGGGAATATTTTTGGCGATATTGTCTATAAAAAAGGAGAAAAGTCAGAATAATTTTATAGGATGATGACATGAAGTATAGTTACTAACCTGGACTAATCCGGATGGCCATTGTAAAGAGAATACATCAGAAGGAAAAAACACGCTAGTATCTATGACAACTGAAATAATAATTATTATTTAGTTACATTTGAAGAAAAGAATTGCTTTAAAAAAAAAGAAGATATGTTACCAAAAAAGTTTGCGAATATAGTAAAACACTAAGAGAGTATATATGTATCTATGACAACAGAATGTGTTAATCTTGTTGTTGTCTGTACAGAAGTATTTTTAAGAAGAATGTATCTTACCAGTAAAATTCACAGTTATAACAAAAATCAGAAAGAGAAAGAAAAGAAAAGAAAATGGTCGATAAGGAAAAATATGGAAAAATATGGAAAAATAAAAAAAATAAGTAAATAAAATACAAAAAAAAACAAAATAGGTAATTAAAAAAAATGAAACTCAAAAAAAATATCCAAAAAGCATAATAGATATAATGGTGTAGTATCTAAAAGCAATCTTTGTATCAATTTACACAGTGTGTGTACAAGAAGTTACTTTAGATATATTCTTTTAACCAAGATCAATCAAGACTAGACATCCTTTTTTTTTTGGAAATATAAATATACGTTTTTGCTACAATCTTACTCACCCTTGCTCACGCACTCTTACAATTATTCTTACTTATACTCACACTTTCTCTCTCTATCTCCCCATCTTTTTCTGTCTTTTATTTTGGTATGTTTGATAATAAATATAATTGTAGTGTATAATAGAAATTTATTCAAAGAATATAAAAGCATTAACAGTTAATACATATTTGAACTTATATTTTTAAATTAATAGAATATGTCTAACCAAAATGAAAGCTATCCCACTCGACGCACTCCTGCTGAGAGAGAGATGACAAACTCTCTTGCCATCTTGCGTCGTGACATGACCACTGTCATGAAAGATGTTGCTGATATCAAAGCAAAAACTTCGAACACTCCTGTATCTGCTGTTTTGCAGAGTCAGCCGATGGCTTTAGTGCATGCTGTTGCTCCTGTGAGCATGGAAATGAATGTAGCTGGTTCTCCCACCATGGCTTCTGATGCAAAATCAGTCAACAAAACAAAAGCCTATGTATGTATCATACATATAGTAAATTATATCTTTAATAACTTACCAAGATTCAATAGAGACTTCTTCGGGAGCATTTGTGGGACCCTAAGTTCAAGTCAAAACATTTGGCTGAAATTCAAGCCAACAATGGCAAGCCAAGGTGGAACACGGCTGTCAACTTCAACCAGTCGCCAAACACTGAGCTGACAGAAAACCTCGTTGCCTACTTGGAAAGAAATTTCGTAGGAGCAGGACTGAGAAAAAGTGATGTTCGTGACTTTGTCTACACGAACTTCACTAGCAGAAAGCGTGCAGCTAATAAGTCTCAGGCTAAAAAGAAGTCAGACAATGCTCGCAACAGAAGGAGTAGCCGCGAAAAGGAGGTAAGTTATACTTTATTTATTTATTATTTGAATAATTCTTATCTAAGTCATTAATTTAAAGCAAAAAAAGAAAACTAATTTAATATTTTCAACAGCACTTGAAACGTCGCAAAACAGCGTACCAGTCTAACAAGACTGCTATTGATGACGAGATGAAAAGAGATTGCTCTGGTCTCATTATAGAAGAGGCTATGTCTGTTGGTGAGTCAGACGATGGCACTTCGCCTCATGTTTCTTATAGTGGGCTTCGTCTTCGTCGTCCAGGTTGGAGAAGTGATGAGGTACTTAGTTTTTTGAAAGTTGAAATATTTAATTTAGTTAATATATTATATTGTATTATACTGAATAAAATATTAATGTCTTTAATATAGTACAACCACTTCATCACACTTGTTGACAACAAAGTGGTAGCTGATTTAGGCTTAAATAGCCATCAATTGCTGTCACGTGCTTTTGGCGAAACCGTTGAAGGACCAGTCCCTGATGCAATTGCGTCACAGTTTCCTCAGTGGGCTCTTAGAAACGGGCCCTAAATAAAGTTTATATTTTTTGTTCTTTTTTTCTTCATTCATAACGTCTTATACTTTAAATAACCAAAAAAATGCATAAAGAGGCATTACTTGTTCTTTGTTTTTTATTTAATTATTCTCATAAAAAATCATAGTGCATAATTATTCATAAAGGCTTCAGGCATAGTATTTTTTTGGCATAGGAATGACCAGCATTCTTTCTTCGTTCATATCAGTTACATCTACAGCAGTTGCGACCTCTAAGTGTATGCGATGTACAGGCAAGATGCTGTGATAATTATCAGCGGAGAATTCTGGCAAGCAGATTGCAATACCTTCATCTCTGTGTTCATTGTCATTTGTCGAACTATACCATCGGATGTATGCAAAAACATGCTGGTCTTGATGTAATGTTGATGCTCGGTGGTTTGGATGAGGAGGCAGAGTAAATGAATGTATAAAAAGATACTGAATTTGTCCGGTATATAGGCTTGAAGTTCGGCCATTGCTGCTACGGAAGAAAGCTTGAACGAGTGACCCGCGCTTACCAGAACTGTTGTTCCCAATATATGTTTGGCCAAGGAGATCAATTGATTTCAATTTTGTGATTCGGTTATTTACAAAATATTGTGACAATCTGGCATCGTGGTAAGAAATGAGATTGGGCATGGAATAGGCGATTTTATAATAATCTAACAATTGAGGATAATCAATATCACTCATTGTTGATTCTTTTAAGGACTGTAAAGGAAAGGTGGATGGGGGGAGTGGTTCATTGCCTTTGATAGGTGCTGCTCGACTTAAGGATGAGTCTACAAATTGTTGCAGTCGGAAAGGTTGTTGGTTGGTTGGAGCATAAGTGGCATAGGTCGTTATAGGTGCGGTCGTAGAGGTAAGTTTTTCGAAAAGAGGAAGGAATGGAATGAGGCTTGGACATGATAACGTATTTCGTACGTAATCAGCTTTGTATGCGTCTGCAGTGAATTTTGTCATATAGGTTGTTTCAAACCCGTCTTTTCTGTTTGTCTTGTTATTCTTTAACAAACCATTGTATCTCTCAAAACCAAAGAGCCAATAGCCATACACGGGTCCAAAATCACGAATTGTGTCATGAAGATGGAGGTGCAGGTGCATGTTGCAGGTGAGGACTTTTGGTTCATATGTATCTTCACAAGATTGACAGAATTCTTGTAGATATCTGTGTGCTTGGTCTATTTCGATGAAACTGATTGACGGCTTTACAAGTATATGGCATGCTTTTACATAGTGCATCCAGCCATTGAACATATTGGACGGAAGAACTGGTTTTAGAAGCACGGGAGAGTACACCAATACCCAAGACTTCCACTCATCTGCTTTCATGTGGGAAAAGCCCTTTCCTATCTTCGTTTTCAGCTTGGTATAGTCGCTGGGCAATATCATCGTTGCTGCAACTGTCTGCATTGCAAGCAGATCATTGTTTTTCATTTTTTTCATTTTTGTCCATGTTTCAATCATTCTCTTTGGTGTTCCCAGAAAAAGATTATGCATGGGATCAATGATCGTTCCACGTACTAGATCAAAGTATCCAAGGCGATACAACTGCGACCATCGAACACCATATTCGACCTCCAGCTGCTGCCTTTCTGAGGGTGTACTCGCACTATTCCACTCCTCAGCATGCACACGGTTTGCTCTATCACTTCGATGGCGCCACTGGTCACAATCAAATCCACGGAAATCGACAGAAGAAGTGCCTGGTAGACGAGAAAATTGATTGTCGCATTTGTAACAGGCGCATGTGCTGTTGTGCGCGGTGAACCCACTAGTCTTTCTGGCAGCAGGTATATCGCATGCAACCATCAATAAGGCTGCACGAACTGTTGCACCGTCTGTTTGCTGGTAGGTGGGTATCTGTATTCCAAGATAGAGCTGTATCATTTCGTCGACTAATGGCTTGAGATAATGATTGATCTCTTCTGATTTTGGCTCTTTTGGTCCGGGCATGAGGCCAACAAGGATTGTATTTTCTGCTTTAAACCGCTCACTTCTAGGCAGGTTGTTAATCACCAGGTAGATAGCACCGCAGGAATAGCTAGTACCATCGAAAGGCTGGAACCAGTCGATGTTTAATGTCAGCATCAATGAACGAGGATGCTCAACAAAAATTTCATCGTCATTGTCCTTCAAATCAGTCCAGGCTTCACCATCGTAAACATCACACAATGTATCAGTGATCTTGAATTCTTGGTTCCAGTGCATGATCTTTTGCTCGAAATCGGGACGGAGGAAAAGAATTTTAAGAGCACGTGTGAGAGACTGATATACATAAGACTTCTTTGCGACCAAACCACCAAACAATGATTGGACCATTAATTTGCAATTACAGGCGGTATGTGCACCAAGCTTTACGAAATCACAATTCAAAGGAGCAGGTACACTTTCCTCATACACCTTGTGGCAATCCTGACACACGACAAATCTCTTAATCCCTTTTGTCATGGCTGAGAATCCTGTCATGCTTTGGAGACCAGAAAGACTCACGGGCAATTGGAAATCCTGCTCGTAAATCGACAAGAGCTTGTTGATGAACTCGATCAAGACAACAGCGCCCTTATTGACCACATAGCGGGAAGCAAACATTACCACAAAAGTAGCAATGAACCTGTGTACCGGATTTTCAGGCATATTTGGGGTGGCAAAAGGATCTATTGTAAAAAAAAAAACAAAAAAAATTAACACCCCCCCTTTTTTCAGATTTTTCTTTTTTGGTTCTTTTCCTTGAATTTTTTTGGTTCTTTTCTTATTAGTTAATTAACACGGACTGACCTTCAGTATCGAATTCTTCGACTTCAATCTCAACAATATTCTCTTCATTGTCTTCACTTTCTTCACCGCCATTGCTTTCTTCGTCATTGTCATTTTCATCACCATCACTGCTTTCGCCATTCGACTCATTGCTAAAAGCAACCTCATCGTCAGAAATTGGGGCTCCTTCCCAAACAGGCGAGTTGGTCTGACCGCCCATTGCTTCCATGGGTCCGGTTTGTTGGTTTGATGTAGCTACATATAGAATTCAATTTTTAGTTTACTTCTCTTTTTATCACAATTAACGTTTCTTACTTTCAAAATCAATATCCATGAGATTTCTTTGAACAGATACATCTATTGAAATAAAACATTATATAAAATAACCAAAATGAAAATGAAAATGAAAAACAAAACATACTTCTTTCACTTCTTTCCATGCCTTCATATCTTGCTCTTTTATTGTGACGCTGGAGGGTTCGTGTAGAAACAAAGCTGTAGCCTTGTTGATTATCGCTGCATTTTGTGCAATAGCACTTCTTATTATAAAGTTCAGAAGTAGAGGACATGGTGTTTATTTTGTTATAAATGTTAAGATAAAAGGAAAACAAGTGTTACATTTACTTTATTTGTTCAAACTTTATAATAATAATAATAATAATAATAATAATGATAAAATAACTTGGATGGTTATTATATCCGAGCCAATAGAAAATTACAACATGACTTTATGAACATGTACACCAAAAAACATGCTGAGATGAAAAATTGCTCTAAATATCCACATGTAACCATGAACCTTCACACAAGGGTATTCAGGGTCATTTCTCCAGTGTTATGGTAAACCTATATTTAGCAATTGCGATTGGTGAATATAAACGATGTACTGGAATAATACATTCATAATTAAGTACAGAAGAAGGTTCATTTCAGAGCTCAATTCCTTCATTTAACATTGGCTGGTAACTTCCCAAAGAATAACTAGAGTACCACTCAACAAACGCAAAAGTATGGGTGATGACAGTTTCGTTGATGGTTATCAAATGTTGAAATAAATACAGTATACAGCCAGGAAACGATGCTTTATCTTCACTGTTATTCTCAAGATAATAGGCACGGAAATAAGATCCAGAAGAGTATTCCTGTCCAAGAAGAGATATCCATTTCATTTTCTCAATTCGGTTATTGACAAAAATCTGATTAGACTCGCAGTTTGAATAATGGCCAAAAAGATTGTGACTGTCATACGCGTGTCTGTAAAACTCCAGTAAACATTCATAATGTCCCTTGCACAT
Source organism: Phycomyces blakesleeanus NRRL 1555(-) (assembly GCF_001638985.1). NCBI lineage: Eukaryota > Fungi > Mucoromycota > Mucoromycetes > Mucorales > Phycomycetaceae > Phycomyces > Phycomyces blakesleeanus. The sequence continues at coordinate 982,141 of NW_017265136.1, read as the reverse complement.
TATAATCCTTTAGTCGAGTTTAATCAGAAACACTGAAGGGGGCAATGGCTCACAACCCAAAGCAGAATGACGAGGGTTTAACGAATATTCAACAAAGTCAGACAGAGAAAAGGTACTGGCAGTAGAAGATGGATGCAATGCTGCTAATTGATCTTGACTATTTGAAATGCGATGCAGAAAGTCAATTGCGAACTGGGGAAGATGGTTGACGAAAGATTGTAGAAGCTGCCAATGTATGTTCTCTCCAAAAATCTCTTCATCATTGTTGATTCGAAGCCACCTTTTTGATTTGTTTTGATATTCTTCAACAAACCATTGTATCTCTCGAAACTGAATAACCAGAAAGCATAAATTGGCCCAAAGTCATGAACACACTTACCAAGATGAAGATGTAGATGCATATTTGGTGTCACAGCCGATTTTCCATACAGTGTCTGAAATCTTGTACAAAACAATTGGAGTTTACTGTGGGCTTCGTCTATTTCTTTGTCATTGATTGAAGGTTTTGTGAGTAAGTGGCATGCATCAACAAACAAAATCCAGTTTTCGAGATTCTTGGCTGGGAGCACATGCTTCAGAACAAATGGAGAGTATATGACGCACTACGACTTCCACTCGTCAGCTTTCATGAACGAAAAACCATTGGCAATCTTCTTTGTTATACGCGCATATCCACAAGGTACAACAATATCATTGACAAGCTCTTGCATAGTTAACTGATTCTTTTTATTGATGTAGTTACACTAGCGCCATATCCAAATCATTTGCTTTGCAGTTCCAAGATAGAGGTTATGCATTGGGTCTATAACTGTAAAGCGGACTGGGTCAAAGTAAGATAACCAATGAAGCTCTGACCACCGAGTGCCTTTTTCTTCTTCTAGGCGTGTTTGCTCAGTATTGTTCAATGCATTTGCCCAGCTGACAGCGTGTTCCAGATTCATTGTCTTTGTGCATCTCACCCAATTGCTATACTTAAATCCAGAGTAGTCAAGCTTGCTGGTCTTCTTTATAGTCGTGAATTGTTGTTGACATTTGTGACCGGCGCATGTGCTCATGTGGCTAGTAAATCCAGAGGTTTTGCGAGTGACAGGAATATCACAGGCAACACACATCAATGCAGCACAAATAACAATCTTTCTGTTTTATGAGTCTGTCATTTCTACACCAATGTACATCTCCAACAATTTGTCAACGAGCAGCTTCAAGTAATGATTTATGCTGTCAGTGCTTGCTTCCTTCAGTCCAGGCATCATACCAACAAGAATGACATTTTCAGACTTAAGGCGTTCACTCCATGGGAGATTGTTGATAGAGAGATATATTGCACCACTAGAATGTTTTCGTCCATCAAATGGCTGAAACCAATCGATATTCAGAGTCAACATTAAAGATCGGCTATCATCAACAAACCGTCTGCCATTGATGTCTTTAATATCACTCCAAACTGCACCATCAAAAATGTCAAGTTTGGTGTTTTCAATTATTTGACGATTTCTCCACAAATTGATCTTGGACACGAAATCTGGCTTGGAGAATTTTTATTGCAAGGCGTACTTCAGAGAGTTGAATAGATATACCATTGCTGGAAGAGAACGATTTCTGGTTGACACTTTAAAGAGATTGTTGTTGCAAATGGTGGATTGAGAGAATTTCTTAAATGTACAGACTCTTTGACTTGTTTCCGGAGGATAAATCAAATGACATTATGAGCATGCAATGTATACTGTCATTCCGTCTGTTGCCATATTAAATCCTGTTTTATGCTTCAAGCTATTGATCGTCAGTGGAAGGGCACCAGACATATCACAAAGAGAAAGTAGAGTATTACATAATTCAATGAGAATCGATCCACCGCTTTCCACAAAAAAGATCAAGTGAAATATGACAATGAATACTACAACAAAGCAGATATACAAGAGCATGTTATCAAAAGACGAAGGACAAACTATGAAGACAAAGGTTAAGTTAGTTTAAATTAATATATTGATTAATTGTCTATACTATATTAATTCATACCTGATTCTACTATCAAGGTCCCACTGGTCTCACCAAAGTTTTCTTCTTGTTCAAAATCAAAACTGGTATTGCCTTCTTCAATCTCATCACCATCAATCACAAATGCTCCTGTAATTGTATCTTCGGCAGTAAAGATGAACTCTTCTTGGGACAAAGGTAAGTCAACTGGAAAGAAATAATTGTTGTAAAGATGTAGAAATAAAAATATAATTACAATTATAATCATATAAAAAATAAAAAATAAAAAAAATTTATATCAGTTTCAATTATTATTTTGTTCATTTATTTTATTTTATTTTCTTACCTTCTTGATCAAATTCAATATTTTGTTCTTCATTTTCATCTTCATATTCGCCTTCACCTTCGTTTTTGTAATCATAATCATTGTCATTGTTACTGTCAATACTATCTACTTCCATGTTGTCAAAATGTTCTTCAGGAACATCTATTTTATGAATTAATTTATATTAATTTTACATGTACAGCTCGAGTTATTCTTGTTATTTACCCATTGCATCGTCTTTGGCAACAGGCACTATATGTTTCTCATAGTGTCGTTGTGCATTTTGTCTCTTCTGTTTCTTTCCACAGCTATCCAACTTTGTATAGTCTGGACATTTGCAGATAACATAACTGTCTTTCTTTTGATTATTGGACATGTCAATTGTTTTAAATTATAAAAAAATTATATAGATTTTAAGAGATCTTGATTAAGGTCTTTATATACCAAAAAAAATTATAAATAGATAAAATACTGCTTCATGCCATGACTATAGTATGCCAAGTAATTCTTTGATACATCTACCGCACATATAATCATAATTATACTAATATATTGTTAAGTCATTAACCAAGTCAAATACTGCGTATATTACTAAAAGTGTACACAATTTTTTTTAAAGTCTTTTTTTAGAATTATAATATTTGATATGACGATGATTCGACCATGATGAAAAATAATCCAAAAATGAAACATTCGCCTCTCACAACATGTGAAATAAAAAAATCTGATATTTTAGTTCCATATATCAAAGGGAAAAATCACGCAAAAATATTGCCACAGTAAAAATAAAATCACAACCTTTTATCTCGTTCCCTTGAAATATATTGATTAAATATTTGTTCTTATATTCACATTTATAATACATAAAAAATATTTAAATGATTTATTTTGAAATAGAACAAGTGAAACCTTCAGAATATATATAATTTTTATTAAATATTATATTAACTTTTGTATAAGTGTTTTTTCAGTGTAATTTAGAATTATATCAAAGAAGTGTATAATAGAGAAAAAAACCAATTTTGTAATTTTATGGCCAAAAACAATGATGGTAGTGTGATTTTACAGCTAAAAAAGAGCGATCTGAAATCACAACAAAAAAAATAGAAATTATTTGAAAAAATTAAAAATCGAAAATTGTAGTAAAATTTTTGCAGGTTTTCAGGAACTAAAATCAGTGGTCTTTTGCAGTGTAGAATACCCATCTACATCATCACCACTGAAACATCTGTCACCCACTAAAAATTATACTTCTTTCCCCTAATTTTATATACTTCTTTATTGCCAATATTTTTTTATAATATTTTTTATTAAATTTTTATTAGACTTTATTATTATACTATTATTATATTTTTTACTTTAGTTCACTACATCGTTATTATATTATTACTTTACTTCTATTCTATCTCACTATATTTTTACTTTACCTTTATTCAATTACTATATTTTTACTATATTTTTATTTTATTCTCTCTATATTTTTCTATTCCACTTCTACTATCAATATCAGTTATATGTAATAATATTTTTCACTTGAATTTCTTTTCTTTCTCTCAAAAAATTATTTTAACCAAATATTTTTGTTTATAAAAGAAACAACCTTTTCAATAAACAAAATCATCATTCTATTCTTGATCTTATTTATTTCTGTTTGTTATTTATTATTATTCTTCATTCATATACAGTGTCTTTGTTCTTTAGAGTGTTGTCTGTCAATCTTCATATATTTTGTTTCTCCGTTTTCTCTTTTTTGTCTCTCTCAAACTTTGTCGTTATCACAATTTTCATTTTTATTTTCTCCCTATCTTTTTTATCTGTCTGTCACCAATTCTTACCTGTTAAATTACCTATTCTTTTCTATTCTTATTGTATTCTTCTTTTTGTATTTTGTAAGTCACATTACATTTATTTGCCAAGTGATACTGTTACAATTCACAACAAACAAACATATCATGTGTCATATTTGACATGGAGTGTTGTATAAATTGTCAGCTCTTAACAAAATTTTGGTTGTCCGGCAGTATAGTGACGTTGCAGAATTCTTTGTAATTCTAGTAAAATTATATTTTATGATTTTTTTGGATTTTCCAATGGTGATTGAGACTGAATAGAAAGCAATTTTTCTATTTGTAAAGCAAAACACCAATAAGTACAATGAAAAAGTATTGTGGTAATCCAGACACTCAGATGTTAGATTTATCACATATAAGAACATACTCATATTAGGATAGCATAGTAGCTATCATCTTGTCAGTATAAAATATATATAAACAATTAAGTAATCAGCCCAATAATTATTACAGTTAGTACTGTAGATAATATTTTAAAGATTGTTAAGATAATTATATCATACTGCTGGGTAAACTATGTCAGATCGATATGGAGCTAATTTAGTAGAAAGTTCTAAAGCTCTAGTATAAAAGAGAAAAGGATAGCTAAGAGCTAAAGAAGTACAATTTATGACTTGATGTCCTAATTGTAACACCAACACTAGATAAACAGTAAATACACTCTAATAACCAAATATAGTAAAGGAAGAAAGCCTTAAGAAACTGAGACGTAATGATAAGAGCAGATTGTGTTTTCTTATAAAAAGAGACACTTTTTATTTATAAATAAAGACAATTTATATACAGTCTCAAAGTATTTCTATATGTCTCTATTATCAAATTTATTATTTTTCTATTGTTTCATATCTGAAATACTACAAGCATTATCTTGTCAACAATAACTTCATGCAACCACACATTATATCTTATCTTCTCACTATATTTAACTGAACGAATCAACTTGAAATTAACATTATTTTTATTATATTTTCTTTACAAATATAATTAGCTTCATGATTATGACTTAATAATTATTTTATTTATTTGTACTTAATGATAATAAAAAACAAATTACATTTAACGGATCATTGATTATACAACTTTTTATTATATTTTTCAATAATTTTATTTATTTAATTATTCAACAAGTCAATTGCAAAACTATAAATATCGCAATACTTGCATTTAATAAACATTGATTTTTCTTTGTCTTATTTTCTAATAACAAGTTCTCTTAATATTTAAAGCTGTTGATATTTTACTTCTTTGATTATCTAAATATATTGAGTCAAGTCTATTGAGATTGATCAATTACTGCAAAAGACTGTCAATTTGACAATTTAATATAGTTTTATTAGTGTTATTAAATTTTCAAAAAAAATAAAAATTAAAAATTATATTTTATTTTTGGTTATAATTTTTAATCTGTTTTTTTTTAGCTGTAAAATTATACTAGCATCACTTTCCCTGCTGCATTTTATGTGTCTTTAATATCATTGTAAATTACATTCAAAAAAATATGTATATTAAAAGTATTATATACTTAAAGAAAAGTAAAATATTTTTTATATAATACACCTTTTTTAGATAAAATAAAATAAACTATATTTTTTCTTTTTATTTTTATATAATAAATGTAAATGGAAAAGCAATTCTTTGCATGAAAGATTTGGAGTGATATTATTTTGAGTGTGTGCCAAGAGGTTATGTAATTTCATATTTGCTGTGGTAGTATTTTTGCATGATTCTTTCCCTTAATGTAAAGGAGCAAAAAGAGAATTTTTTTACTCATATGTTGTGAAATATAAATATTTTTTTCAGAATTTTTGTCTTAATGGACAATCCTTATCCTTCCAAATATAGTTTCTTTTTAAAAAAAAGAGAAATCAAAGAGAGTGTGACTTTAATGAAGTGCGCAGTAAATATCTTGGATAATGACTTAGCAAAGTGTGAAGGCAGTTATAATAAAGTGTGCAGTAGGTATCTTGAAGAAATACTTGGCAAAGTATAAGCGTGCCATCAATCAGTATTAGATAACTTGGTCCTTAAGCCGAAAGTCGCGGTTTTAATATAAGTGCTTATTAAAACCCAGTTGATCTTATATTCTTCAAAAGTACCTGCTTTATAAAGGTCACAATAATGATAGAATATATATAAATTGCCTGATTTTTTATATGAAGTTTGTTCTGATACTCTTTTAATTGTTCAAAAAGTCTTATAAAGCTTTTATCAAATGTCTTTAGAAATCTACCTTCACATAGTAGTTCATAACAGACATTGAGAGCTTCAGAAACAAGCTGAAAATCATGCCTCAACCGAGACGCAAAGAGGGAATCATAATATAGCGTATAACAGACTTGAATTATACTTACTCAACGAAGCTCAATGTATTAAACTTTTCAGATTTTCTATGCCAGAGATTGAAAAGATTATCATGGTACTTGGCCTGGAACTAACCTGTCATATTTCAAAAAGAGGCAGCAACATATTTGTTTTTGCCATGTTGATGTATCAATACAGTTCTCCCAGGCGCCTTTTTGATATATCTCTTATTTTCTGAATGCACCCAACAAATATATCAGCTGTTTTGAGAGGAATAGAAGACATGATATATACGAGAAAATAAGATGGGAAATTCAGTTCAATATGCATCTTTTTCTTGGTGGTTTTTTAGATGTTTGTATCTTTCTTTAGTAGAATATTTTGAATAAAAAAGAGCTTAAAATATAGAGATTTAGCATTACTGCATATTCTATGTCTTCTTTATAATAATAATAATAAAAATAATGGATCCTTTTGACAGATAATTATGTATCTGAAAATGTAATTATTTTCAGTTAATTTCAGCCAAATATTGACTTTATGCCCTACTCCAAAAGGAAGTGTTTCAGATTTATGTTATACAAAATACTTAATATAGGCATAATTTAAATCCCATGTCTGAAGATGAAAATTTGTAGCCAAAGATCAATCTTCAAACTAAGAACCAAGTTATCTATTGTATTTATTTATATGTTTTTTTTCACTATATAAAGACCTTAGTAAAAGCATTTCAAAATCTATATTTTCTTATTATTTCACATATTCACCATATCTAACAATCAAATTAAAAACGATTATGTTTTCTGTCAATGTCCTGAATGTATAGCATTCAGCCCTTCTGGAAAGCGCCAAAGAAAATAAAATGCAAGACAACATAATAAAGAACATGGTCTGCTAGTTTCTGCAGCCAACACAACATGTAAATAAAAAAAAACCAATAAAACTAAGATTACATATATAGATTTGATATTAATAAATATATTAAATAAACATGCAAAATGAAAATATTGATATGGAAGAAGACTTTATCTTTGATAATGATAATGAAGACAATGTAAATTCTGATCATAGTAATAATGAAAAAGATAATAAAATAATATAATTTTTTAAAAAGAGATTATTGAAATCTAATACTCTCTATTCTTATATATGATACTAATGTATTATTTTAACTTGTTAATAATAAATATACACCATTAGCTTTCATATTGGCACATTAAGAAGAGTCGATATTTTTTTCGGAAGATACCAACCTTGAATCACTTGTAATTGATAGCAATGAAATTGAAAAAGGAACTACAAGTTTTGATTTTGAACAAGGCGAGACTTTGGATGTTGATACTGAGAGTTCTAGAACTTCTAGAGGTATGAAATATTATGATATCAATATTTCTTTTTGTTGTAAGGCTGGATTTTGAATCTAACTTATCATTTGTCTTCATAGTTTGTGAGTTTTCAGTAAATAGCATGCCCATATATATTTGTTTTGTAACTATTTTCATTGTTATATTTCATCTGATCTTTTTGGTAAATAATAATAGATATATTCTCATTGAGTTCTGCAACAATCTTCTCTCCATTTGCAATCTGGCTAGTTCTCTCCCTTTAAAAATTGACAGCCTAAGACATATTACTGGTTTTAACAAAGCAACAAAATGAATGACAGTGTACATGGCATGTTCAAAATGTCATTCAATATATCCCCCAGGTACAACTATAAAGAACTACACTTTTAAATTTTTTTCTGAATCAAATATCTGTAACAATCCGTTATACAAATTCTCAGCTACCAGCTGTTCTTCTCCAGTAATGATATATTCATACAACTCACTTAAGCACACATTACAGTAACATTTTTCTAAGTGAGATTTTCAGCAAAAGATTAATCTTTAAAGAAATCACCCAACAATGAAAAATATAAAGCTTGATATTTATGATGGTACAATATAGAATGAACTGCAAGACAACAATGATGGAATGTTTGTCAATGATTTCCAATCTCTGATGCTGACATTAAATATCAATTAGTTTCAACCTTTTGATGACCAAACCCACTTGAGTGGTGCGATTTACTTGTCTATTAACAATCTCCTGCAAAGTAAACATCTCAAACCAGAAAATATCATTCTTGTTGGCATGATGCTAGGACTAAAAGAAGCAGGCACAGATAGAATAAGCTACTACTTAGAGCCCTTTGTTGCCGAATTGATAGACTTGTATTCTGGTGTATCAATGACAGACTATAGAAATACCCAGATAACTGTTCGTGCTGCCTTGATGTGTGTTGCTTGCGATATTCCTGCTGTCAGAAAAACGTTTGGATTTACTGGTTATATGAGCATGTATGGCTGTCACCAATGTCAATGCCAATTTAAAACTTCCAAAAAACCACCAAGCTCAATTATTCTGGATTCGATTACAAGACGTAGATAAAGCATACAAAGGCAACAAATCTCAGAGATGCTCTCAGATGGAAAACAGCACGAAACAACAATGCAAAAACAATTTTGGAGAGAGAGAATGAAACCCAGTAATCTCAACTTCATTTATTGACATACTTTGATCCAGTTTGGTGTACTATTATTGATCCAATGCACAATCTCTATCTTGGAACTGCAAAGCAGATGATCAACGTTTGGCGTGATTCCAAGCTGATCAGTGACAAGAATTTTTTGACCATGCAAGAACTTGCCAATGAAGTTGTTGTACCTTCTGGGTGTGCTTGTATTACAAAGAAAATTGGTGATGGGCTCTCGTTTATGAAGGCTGACAAGTGGAAGTTGTGGTGCATAATACATTCCCCATTTGTTTTGAAGCACGTAATCCCAGAACGCCTTATTTTCTGCCAGTTCAAATTTGAGACAAAAAGATCCAAGGAAACAAGTGACCACTTTTTCTTTTGTTTTTTTATTTTTTTTAAAAATAACAGTGGTTGTTTATGAAAAAACACTTCTTTACAAAATACAAAATAATTCATATCACTGCAAAAACATCTTAAAAGAATTGAATTCCACTTACCTGGAATTATCAATAATAGTAGCCAAAAAATTACAACCCAGGTCATTTCCTGTGTTTAGCAGCAAGAATATATTTAAAGACATATCATTGGCCTAATATATATCACAGTCTCTAAGAGAATTTTTTCAAAATAATAAAAACAATTATAATAAGCAATGGCTGTTACACACTTCCTTTATTATTAAAAAAAATTAAGTCAAAATTTTTTTGCCATTGCCAATCCTGATGAAGTTCATTGCAAATGCACAAGATGCAATCGCAATCCTCTCGGATACATCATGACAGATAAAAGAACTGCCAAGCATCATGCACAGAATGATAATGACAGGAATATAGATAAAATCATTAATGGTAAATTAAGTTATCAATTTTTCATTTATTTATATGATGTATTCTAATCCATTAGAATAAATAGTTTTGACAACCGAAGTAAACACTGGTGAAGCTGATATGGACGTAGATCAAATTGAAGAACATATTGAATGTAATAGTATTTTATTTTTTATACCTAATGCGCACTCTATTTAAACTTGGTATCAATAGATGATAATTACTCCATTGGTGCACCCTCACCAGAGCAGTATGCCAATACCCGCTTACCTCTTTTGGTGGAAGAATCTCTTTTTGAAACAGAGGAGTATACTTCAGAGTATGAGTCTGAATATGAGTCATCGGATGAATTTGAGCAAGAAGAGCAGAACAGAGAGCAAGAACAGGGTAAATATTAAAAATAAACTATGATTGAAGAAAAAAGGTTTGAATTAAAGAAACAAAAAATTAATATTATTTTATGATAACTTACAGAGTCTATAGAAAACCTTCCAGAGAATATTTGGCATCAAGTAATTGCGGTTTTCACTGTGATATTTATTTCTAGCTTCATTGTGGATGAAGACGCAGTAATTTTGATTACATTCATAAATACAATCCTCAAACATTATGGAGAGGATTTCCGACTTCCCACAAGCATTCCGGGTTTGAGGGAAATGACATGATACAATGACTTGACAAACAGCGTATCAAAATATGTAGCATGCAGTAATTGTCACACATTGTACGATTACAGCAACAACATGCATACATCCTGCAATTTCAAAAGAGTTGGTAGTAAGACGTATTGTAAGAATGATCTTTACAAGTCTAGTATGAAGAACGCCATGATTCCAAAGTGCACATTTGTTTAATGCTTGTTGACAACTACCTTGAAAAAAATGTTTACACGTCCTTCTTTTGAGAGTGTGATCAACAGATAGAATTGTGAACCAAAAGTCGATTGTACTTTATTCGATATATATGATGGAAAGATGTGGAACGAATTAGTGGATGAGGATGATGTCCAGTTTGTTTCCAAGGAACGATCATTACTATTGACACTGAACATTGATTGGTTTCAACCATTTGATGGAGTAACATATTCTTGTGGTACAATATACCTGACATTTAACAATCTGCCAAGAGAAGAGCAGAACAAGGCAGAAAATGTCATTCTTGTTGGATTGATGCCTGGACCTAAAGAAGCAAGCACCAACGAGATCACTAACTATTTGCATCCTCTTGTTGATGAACTTATGCTATTTTATAAAGGTATCACAGCTGATACATATAACTGCTCAGGTGCTCTGGTGCGTGCTGCTCTGTTGATGGTTGCATGCGACATCCCTGCTGCAAGAAAGACGTGTGGGTTTACATCTCACAACAGCACATGTGCATGCTACAAATGCAATCGTCAGTTTGGTCGTATTGATGGGACCACTGCTGTAAACTATTTTGGGCTTAAGTTTTCGGAATTGGTAGGCCGCACAAAAGAAGAAAATCACAGACATGCAAACCTGTGGAAGAATGCAAAGACATTGACAGAGAGAAAGCGATTGGAGATTGAGAATGATGTTTGTTGGTTTGAGCTTCATTGACTTGTGTACTTTGAGCTAGTGCGTGCAACCATTATCGATCCCATGCACAACCTTTTTCTCGGGACTGCAAAATGAATGATGGATACTTGGATTGCAAACAATTTGCTTGATGACAAAGATTTTGTAGAGATGCAGGAAGAGACTAATAGAATAGTACTCCCTGTAGGGTATACGCCTCTGAAGATAAAGATTGGAAAGAAATTTCCATTTATGAAGGCAGATGAGTGGAAATCATGGTGCCTGATATACTCTCCTGTTCTGCTTAAGACATGCCTGTGAGATGATCTGCTTGGCAATTGGATCCATTTTGTCAATGCATGCAGAGAATTGACAAAGTCAAGTATCACCAAAAATGGGATCAAAAAAGCTCACGAAAGATTGGAGGAGTTCTGTGTTGGTTGTGAAGACTTTTATAAACCAGATGTATTCACGCAAAACATGCATCTCCATCTCCATCTAAAAGAAATGATTGAGGACTTTGGGCCAATTTACGGATTTTGGCTATTTAGCTTTGAGCGCTATAATGGTGTATTAAAAGGGTTTGAGACAAACCAGAAGAGTGGGTTCAAGAATACCTACATGAAAAGATTTCTTGAGAGTTCTTATAATGGTAACTTTTGTCAAGGGCATCTCAGAAATGTTACCAGCTCTTTACTCCTCTCTCTCTTTCTCAAGCTATCTGGCCGTAAAATCTATAATCCTGCACTTTCGCCACATCCTTTGATACCATCATTCTTTCACTTGCCAACGTTCTTACAATCTGCTGAAAAGCCTTCAAAGCAAACATTTGGCAACGAACCTCTACCTCTTTCCACTCTACCATTGTGTTTGAAGCTACCAACAACAATAAGAAAATCTGAGTATGATTGTCTGCTCGATTTCTATAAAATTGAGTATGATGATGATTCTCTTTGCAGTGCCAAGACAACAATCAGGAATTATTGGTTTGTGAATGACCAAATCCAGAAGATTTCGTCCATCAATCTTCTTGGACAATTTTACACAGGTGGAGAAGGCTTGGTCGTGAGAGGATTGCATATACAAGTGAAATTTATTGAAAAAAGTGGAGACTCTGAGGAAAGATATGCTGGTTGTATTAAGTACTTGTTCTTGTACGATTTTACACCAAACCTCACGCACACCAACCTTTCCCCTTGTCACAACCCCCAACACATATTTGCCTTCGTTGAGTGATACAAAATTCCTCACCATCAACCTAGACTCAAGCACGGAATCGAGTTGTATGAGCCAGCATTTCTGAAATATGACTACAACAACATTCTGCCTGTCCACCGCATCTTGTCGCCAATTGCAATTGGAAGTCATGTGTCTGGTAGTGGTGCAGCAAAAGTCGTTGTTATTCCTCTGCCAAGAAAGCTGTACGCTTAATAAAATACTCTATCCTTTTTTTAAAATAATAATAATAATATAAAACATAGTTCATAGACATAAAAAGAGATGTGATAAAGAGTGCAACTAAAAAGACAGAAATTTGATTATATGCGTTTTGACCACGCAGACATTTTTGTGACCAAGCCACGAGGAATTGTCTTGTGTATTAACACATGACTCTGCGACTTCAACTGCGTTGCTCTTTTTCCCAAGTCATCTCTGGCAAGCTCATCAAGAAAGTCAAACACGGTATTCAACTATAAATGTATATATACATCAGGAATCAAACAACAGAAAAACCATTTTATATAAAACATTATCTCATCACTACGCCAATCAGGACGAGATGCAACAACAGAAGTATTGGTTTCTGTCTCATCACCAGACATTGCGTCTCTGTAAAAAACGCCATTATAATCCCAATTAAACTTTTCAGTGCCGGCATCCTTATGCTTTGTGTATGTTCTTTTTCTCTTTTTATTAAGCTACGATATATATAATATTTTAAGTATACTTGTCAAAATTGAATTATTATAAATAGAAATGCTTACAGCAGTCTTTCTATTTCATCTTCTGTTTGAGGTAGTGTTTGTCTGTCTGTCTTCTTCAGTAAGCTTACTAGCAGCCAAGCAATTGTAATAGCTGTTTACAATTATACCACATAGCTCTTTTGGTGGTATCATGGCTGCTACAGGTTGACGACGAATGTAAAGCATCAATTCACTTGCAAGATTCTTGTTAAACTCATCAGACAAACCAACATTGACATCCCAAGTTGGTTTATCATCATTCTCTCTGATCAACTCCAAATCATCTGTCTTAAAATTAATATCTCTTAACCGCCCCCAAATAATATTCTATTAAAGGTATATTGATGTTAGATTTAAAGAGAGATTGTTTTTATAATTTTAGTATTTGAGTTTACTGAGATCTTTGGGTGTCTTGAGCTGTTTATGATGTCCTGAGGATCCATATCAGAATCCAGAACAGCTTGCATGCCAGTTGATTGAGCACCCACCTGGCATTGTACTGTTCAAATAGTCATTCTATTGGAAAACAATATAGTTTGTGTTTAATTACCTTTCAATTCACTAACATCGGAACTAACATCTGTCATTTTGTCATTGAGTGTAGCAAGAAGACTGACTACATCATTAAAATCTGACACTGGAATTGACATATTTTCTGGTCTAGGAGCAATCATTAGATTTGACGATCCTATACGGCCAGTGTTGACTGCGTTGATCAATGGCCTAGATGTTGATCCATTGGTACGTGCATTCTGGTTGATGTTAGTTCTTGGAGCCATTATCTGTATTTTTATATAATAAAATAATAAGTTTCTGGTATGTATTGCTTGATATTTCTATTTTAATAAATTTTTAAGAAAGTATTTTACACGTAAAGAATTGTAGAGTAATTGAGTGATTAAACAATTATGTTAATAATTAAGCAAGCAAGTTAAGCAAGTGTATGAGTGTGTAAATACTTCTTTATTTAAATGATCAAGGAGATCAAAATATATTATTTTGAAAAAAATTGAGCTAGAAAACAACTTCTTTAGGTATATAGTAAGTAACAATTGTTTTATAAAACATATAAAGCTATACTTAGTAGACAATTTTTTTCAAAGTAAGAGAAACAGTCTAATAACTTTTTCAGGGTCTATGGCTTTTTCAAACACTGTTTTTTATTTTCTCACCTTTTTCTGTTTTTCTTTACTCTTTAATAATAAAAATAACAATCTTTTAATCCTATTATGTTTCACTTTAGACATTCTTAATATATACATATTATACAGATGTCTTTCATTATACAAGAGGTACTTTATCATTAAATATATCATTATTTTACAAACTATAGATTACTTTAAATAGTCATTACATATATTTCTCTTATATAATCTGTGCAGACAAAAAACACAAAAACATATTGGTGGCATATACGTATATATCTATATCAACATCTTCTTCCCAGTATTAAAAACAATATCTAACATCTACTTTAAATATAGCTCACCCTTGATTTACATATAGTCAGTAAAAACAAATCATTTAAAGAATATAAGAGTACTTGTTATTCATTTTATTATTGTGTTGTCTTTATTTTGTTTTGTTTTTTATATCAGCATTCTCACTCTCCTTTTTTATAGTTGAAATGGTTCTTCACATTCTTATATGACTGGTACTCAAGGACAAGATATGTTCCTTTAGTAAATATGTATATATATGTTTTATATTCCTTTCTTTGTAATATATACTTGAATGACACATCAGCTCGTAGCTTTTGATAATATAAATCTGTGTTTTATTCCATTATTAACAAATTATTCTAGGGTGCACCTTTTTTATAATAGACAATTTTTGAAAAGAGAACATTTTTTGGAATTTAAGTACCGATTCCAAAATAGTATTTTAAAGTCCGAAATGTGATATTTATTGATTTAATCTCAGCTTACGATGAGATTTGTAAAGCTTTGAGAATTGTTTCACAATTTCAAATGCATGTTCAGCATCATAACCAAGACTGTAGGCATTGATATAGGCAAAACTTTTGTGGAAGTATCTTCAAATCTTTTCAGGAACATCATCTTCTGGTGGGCAAACACTATCCAGAAACGAATTGATTTTTCTATTCAATGATTGAAAAGAATAATCACATTCACGTCATGCTTCTTTCTTGGCTGCTCCCCAGTATCTTTCGATCCAATTACATTCACAGTGGTATTTTGGATACAGTTCAAATTTGTGTCCACTGCCTTCAACTATTTCTTCGAGTGCTGATTTTTGGTTGGCAAAGTCTGGTTGTCTCTCCATAATATGGATTGTATAACTTCTAGAATCAGCTGTTGCGACATTATTGCAAGAACGTTTTAAAGAGTATCTCTCTGCTTCGTTTCTATATATAGAACGTTGCTGTAATATGCCACAAAGGCCAATGAAATATTTTCTGTATTTTTTATTCTAAATATGAATAGTTTATAGATACGTCTTTTAGTATAAAGTGATCCCTTATTGTAATTGTATAAATTATGTTTCTATTTGGATAGGATTGTATATAAATCACTTACTTTATGGAGCCGAGACTTGATTACTTCATATTCTTTGTTTTTCTTCATTACTCTTTTTTTAAAAAAAAACTTTTTGCTGTTCTGTATAGTCGTATTGCTTTCTGACATAAAATGAGCTGTCACAAAATTTTCCCTGGCCTGAGTCACTGTCTTTTACTTCAATTGCACACAAGTTCATGTTTTGTGCCAAAAGAGCGTCTTCAGGATAGGCTTTATGATTGCTGCTTTGATCAAAAAGAAAGACAGCTACTGCATTTGGGTGTATGGCATTGAAAAGAGGTATGCCATCTGCAAGCTGGGCACACATATGACTACTTTTCCAATTGCCTTCGTATTGAGCTCCAGGATAAAATATCACTCGCGAAGTTTTATACTGGTCTCCTACATATCCTCTCATTGTTCCATGACAAGGGCATTGGAACTCGGAGATCATTATTGATCTACCCTCAGACTTTGGCAAACAATAGCTTTGACTATCTTCCACCCAGGCGTACTTTTGATAGTCATTAGCATAAAATGTACTTTTGTCATGTGTGACAAATACATGCTGCTTGACACCTTCTGGCAATTGAGGATATGACACAAGAGAAGGTGTAATATTGTCATATTTCTCGGAGTATTGATAGTACTCCATCATGCGTTTGCTCCATGCATTTTGATAAGTAAGCACATCCTTGCGCTCGTGCCCATCAAAGTATACAACTTTTCCTGTAAGATAAACATAAGTTATATTAATGTGACACTCTATTTTTATAGAAAAAACCACATTCTGGTTTTCTATATTTGCCTACCTAAATGCTTAAAATGAAATCCCCAGGATATCAACTTTTGTCTTAGGCAATCTGTAGACAACGGCTTAATTGCACTACCTTCGATCTCTAACTCATCTGATAGTAAGCTGCTACCAATGGCCTTAGGCAGAATGATTTCTTTTGACTGAAAGTCCAGCAATACTTCTTTTAGCTCTTGGCTGACTTCTGAACCATTTGAGTATTTGCTGCTTGATGTCTTCATCATCAAGAACAGAGACACGTTTGGCATGCTTGCCTTGTGCACCAAGACTGATTCGTCTAGTCTCCAAATACTCCTTTGCATGTTGGCAAATCTTATGGGCTCTGTACCAAATAGATTTTTGCTTGTATACAATGTCGCTTGCAAACTTAGAAGCTGCCATTTTCTTCATGTCCATATTGATCAAAGCATATAAGTAATGATATGCTCATTCGTACTTTCCCATCTCTGCTACACCAAGTTTTTGCTGCTCTGAAGTCGAACTGATGACAGATACTGCGAACTTTGACAAGTCAATGATTGCATCTTTTACTCTGCTTTTGAACTCTTCCTTTGACTCGACTTCATCTGCACTATCACTTTCTTTATCCAATCCAATTTCTGTCTCAGCAGAAGAAGAGTTTGCGATAGGCAAAAAAAAGAAGTCAACTCTAGCACTTCCTTTTGCTGCTTCTCTTTCTGCCTTTTTCAGTCTACGAACATGTTGAGATGAGTATGATGAACGATTGCAACTGTATTTTCTATTGAGAGCATCTTCAGCTTTTTTGGTCCAAGAAAGTCTGAGATTTTTGACATCACTGCCAGAAGATTCCAAAATCTCAGGGGTAGGATCAACTTCCTTTCTAACTAACTCTACACTTTCGCTCTGAGAGTGAGAAAGTCTTTTAGCAGCAGCTTTTTGAGATAAAGCTCTCATTTTAGAATTGATTTTTGGCATTGTCGATTGTGTTTTTATCAGGAACAAATTGTTTTTTTTTAAAATAGATTGTCTTATTTAGTAACGTTTTACATTATGTAAGTTGATAAAGAACTCAGTTGGTTATATTATTGGTTGAAAAATGAAGCCATCATTTTGGTCGCACTGCTTAAACACTGAGATGTTATCTTGTTTAAAAAAACATTTTTGTAGAAAAGTAGTAGATGTCTCACTGCAGAGAGTTTTTAAATAGCATTAAAAGCATATTAAAGCAAACAGAAATCAAAAATATTAAGATCTCAGAAAGCCTTTTGGCTTTCTAGTTTTATTAATAAAAAATACACACTATAAAAAGATACACTATACGTTACACAAATATCAAATTAAAACCCAGGGAGCATTATTATTAGTCAGAAAATAAGAACATTTTTTGAGCCTCCCTGCTTAAATATCGAAACTTCATCTTGCTTAAAGTTTTTTTTTGCAGAGAAGTAAAAGAAGTCTCACCGCAGAGATCTTGTAAATAGTAAAGCAAACGACTCAGCGGTAACAAAATTCAAAAAAATTAAGATTCCATAAAGCCTTATGGTTTTCTAATTTTACATATAAAAATTGTTGATTATAAAAAAGGTGCACCCTAACAGTATGTAAGTATCTTTCTACTCCCTTTAATCAAATAGCTTCAGTAAGCATATATACTCACTATCCAAGTTTATTAATTCAAAAAATTCGGAAACAAAATTTATAAGAAGTATAATATAACAGATTAGTGTATTTAATAGTAATACTATATAGAATCCTTATTATTGCCAAAAAAGATTTTTTTTATCCAAAATAAAAACAAATAAAAAACCATTTTTCAAAACAAAACAATATCCAATTGAGAGACTCGTGCTTAGTATTTGCACCTATGAGAATTTTTTCTTCGATTCATTTAGCCAATAAACATTAAAGAAGTGCCCTGTTATTACGCCTGTTATTACAAAAACTAGGTCTACATCAAATTACAGGTGTAATCAGTAGTAGATAATACATTGTTCTGCATTTCGAATAGTCTATATAATCGATCCCAAGAACAGTTGATACACAGACATTATACTTAAACTCCCGGTTTTTATTTTTGGAATAAGATAATATTCAATTATTTTTGACACTTTATTCAATAACTTGTCAACTATGATTTCCTTAATATTTATGAGTAATTCATTTTTATATGACAAAATATTCTGATAATCAAAACCTATTATTATAATAATTCCCAATGGTTTTTGCAGTATATGTAATTTTTTTTTATTGACGTTGAGTATTCATATTTCTAATATTATCCATTCTATCTAACAACTCTTTAAAAAACAAGTCATATCATTTATCTCAAACATATCACAGTCAGAAATCATTTGCATGTGTTCAAGATCGAGTCTTTGATAATGAAATAAAGTGGTGTAGATGATAAGATCTATAATAGACTTATCAACATCATTTTGAGTACTTATAAAATCTTCTCTACTGTCCTCTTTGTCAAAAATCACAACTTATTCTTCTTCTTTGACTAACACTGCTGGTCTATACATTACCAAGTGATTGTCATCTCTTTGAATTATATATAAGATGTTAATCATATGATATCTTTTGAGAAAAAATACATGCTTGCAAAGTACTTGTCAAGAGATGTATCTGGGGCACACACAGCATTTGATTAAATCATTTACAGCAGTGATAGAATACCATATTGTATCATTTGTAAAGACATGATTTGCTACTTGCTATCAGAGCCATCCATACTACAGTACCAAAAAGAAATGTTTCGCCAATTTTAACATCCACCATGAATGGTAAAGAAGATATCACAACTTCAAATCCCTTTCTAAAGATATACAATACGTATTGAAATATAATACTTGGAACAATAAAAGTGAAAGACATATATATTAATAATGTAAAAAAAAGATACAGTTTTAATAGGAGATTTGCTTAAATTTCTTTTTCTTAAGTAAGGCCAATCGATTTGGTATATTCAAGCAGCATCTTCTACAAGTTTTTGCTCATATTTTGTTTCACTCTTCCAACAAAGCAGCCTTCAGCTCATTCGGAGAATTTGGTCTGGGGCGTCTTGCTCTGATTTGGTGATCAATGATTTCCCATATATTCTCAATGGGGCTAAGGTCAGGGCTGTTGGGTGGCCATTGCAAAACATCAATACCATGTTCTTTCTTAAACTTTCCTGCAACTTTTGATTTATGCGCCTTGGCATTATCTTCCTAGGACTTGTAGCTACTGCTGCTAGGTACAGGAAGAGCATGCAAGAATGGAAGAAAATGATCTCAAAGAACTTCTATATATCTTGGACCATCCATGTTTTCATCTAAAAAAACAAGTGGACAAAGTCCTCCTGACCAGATACACCCCCAGATCATAACAGATCCACTATTTCCTTGCACATTAGGGACAAAGTGATCCATATCAAACCTCTCACCAGTTTTGTGCCAGAGTTTTCTGCTTGAATTGTTCTTATACAGCACAAATGACGACTCGTCACTCCAGATAGCTGTTTCCCACTGTTTATTCCAGTCTTTCATGGTTTTGTACCAAGCTCGGCATTTGGCAATGTGTGCTTTGGTAAGAAAAGGCTTTGACACAAGTTTTACAGCAAAAATAGTTCATGCTGTGCAAAGCTTTACACATGGTAACCTTGCTGACATTCTTTCCCGTATCAGCACTAGCATCATCAGCAAGATCATCCAACGTTGACTACCTGTCTTTTTTGAGATTCGAGACAATATGTCTTTTGTCTCTAGGTGTGAGGATCTGTGGTCTTCCAGAAGACTTTCTGTTATTGGCAGTTCCTCTTTCTTTATATCTCTTTAAAAAATATGGAACTGTTAATTTGGGTACATTCAGCTTGGCTGAAATGCTGACAACATTATTTCCATCAAGTTGAAGACCAAGGATCTTTCCTTTTGTCAAATCTGAAAGCACATTATAGGGCCTACAAGAGTTATTCTTTTGTGTGTTTGACATTATGGTAGATTTGTTAATTAGTTTTTTAAGACGTTGAAAAATATAAAATATAGATTATAAAGCAAAGGTGCAAATAGGGTACCAGGGTGCAAAACATTTCTTTCTCAGACTGTAGTATTAATTACATTTAATGAGCTGATCATTACAGAAAGAAGTATGTCATCTTCTATCTTAGACGCAGCAAATTGATTTTTTGCAAGTTTGTTTTCTACTGGCTCCATCTTTCTATTGTTTAAATGAATACAATCCACTTCTTGTTTGTAGAAATACTTTACATCTTTTGTAAGGAGAAACACAAGGCAATCCAGTCTTCTGATTCTAGTATGACCAAAGTAGATAGTCTTGAGCTGGTTATGTCATGACTTGATATAGTTATTTGTCAAATATCTTCTATGTGAGTCATTAATATAAGGGCACCTCCATCTTTTAAGTAATACTTTGCTTCCAGTCCATTGTGTTTCGAAGTATCTCAAGAAGTGTAACTGGTTGGATCTATCGCGTTTGAAGTCAAGAATTCTTGTCAAAAATACTTATTTGTTTGACTTCATCAAGATATACTTCAGCTTGTTCTTTAACTCCTGCTTATATGCTGCCTGCTGAGCTGATGTAAATGACACATCAATTCTTACTTTGTTGTTGAGGTTTGTTTGTCAAGCACAAAAAATATGGAATTGACAATAGTGAATTGCAACATAAGAAAATACAGTTGTAATCGCATTAACTTTGGGAATACTACAGACAATAGTGATATTCAAAGAATAGAAGTAGCTTCTTTTACAAAGATGCATAAGCCATTGACTCATCAGTCTTACTGTCTAGGCATTTGTAATTATATAAGCAACAGGAAACCCTTTTCCAGTTACGTTGTGTGGAGTTCCTAAAAAGTACATGACTTCTTCACTTCTTACTGATATGTTATTAGTAGTGTCAAAACAGAATGATGTAGCTATTCTCATAACTCTTACTTGGCCAGGCAATTGAAAGCCAAAGGCAAAAAGATTGCTTTCAATGTTGTTAACAT
Organism: Phycomyces blakesleeanus NRRL 1555(-); assembly: GCF_001638985.1. Taxonomy (NCBI): domain Eukaryota; kingdom Fungi; phylum Mucoromycota; class Mucoromycetes; order Mucorales; family Phycomycetaceae; genus Phycomyces; species Phycomyces blakesleeanus. The sequence goes on along the minus strand of NW_017265136.1, from coordinate 960,554 downwards.
AAAAGTCTCCAATAAAAATGCAATAATTTCTTTCTGAAAATTTCTCATTCATTCAGATAGCAATAGATATCTTCTCATTAGAGTTGAACATATACAACAAATTTGTTATTTATTTTATTTTATTTTACCAAAACTGTTAAATACAAACTTTCTTTTATCTTTTTTTAACATATCTTCTTCATTCTATTGTATATCTCTTGATAATTTGACTTTCTAACACCAACATCCCAGCTGTCAATCTGTCAAAGAACAGATATTCTTGTGCTTCTACAGCTGCTTCCACTTCTCAGTTGATCTCCAATCAATTTAATAGCTTCAAAAAGCAAGGACAAAGTTCTAATCTCTGATCTGTCTCCAGAAACATGATTGTTATGGTCTCTTGTTATATAGAACGTAAGAGTAGTAGGAGATTTTTGAACTGATTTATTTTCAAAGCTCTATTACATCCACATATCTTTGATTATTTTTGTGCAGGGCGTGAATCTTGCTCTGATATATATATGTCTGTACAATGACACTGATGTGTTTCTCCAAAAATATAATCTTTTGAATCAAAACATCTTTTTTTATTTCGTTTTGTTGAACAAAGAGTATTGATTTTGTCAAGATAATGTCTCCATTTACTAGATTTTACAGTTACAACTACTTTAAAAAGAAGTATCTTAATCCCCTTCAAAGACATGTTGACTAATACATTCTGAATATTTGAAATATTGTAAATAATTGGGCTCGACATGTTGAGATTAGTGTTTAATTTGTATTCGAAATAAAGAGAAAGAGAAGAGAAGGAAAAGAGAAGGAATAAAAAAATTCGCAATAGAAAATTAACTTTTTTAAAAAGCCACTTACAAAGCCTCTGACAGAAAAAAGCCTCAAAAGGTTAATTTCAAATTTGAACCAGCAGAAAATAAGGCAATGCGTAATTCCTGCCATTCACCTTGCTAATTGGATGCTTTTTGTAAGAGCATGTCATTTGATAACTAAGCCGTCTATAACTGTTAAAGAAACTGCAGAAGCTCACAAGTATCTTCAAGAATTTTGTACCAAATGTCAGACTTTTTATAAAAAACAAGCAATTACTCCAAACATGCACTTGCATTTTCATTTTAGTAAGTTTATCAATGATTTTGGCACTGTTTATGCATTTTGGCTGTTTCGTTTTGAGCATTATAATAATTTGCTAAAAACTTTGAGACAGATCAGAAGGGTGCATTTGAGTCAACAATGATAAAGCAATTTCTTGAAAAAGTATACATCAGCAGCTATATCCACTGGAAAAATGATCTGACATACGTATGTGTAAAGGCGTAGTTACTCAGGTGTCAAGACGGGGTTTAACATTGAGTCCAGATATATATCACCATGTAACAAGTTCGTCTTAGCACCATGTGCCACGACCAGCTATACACATGTGTGGGGTCAAATAAAAATGACAGGGATATAGTTCCTTAGCACTTTTAGTGTGTTGATCTGACCTGGGATATTGAAAAGAGTTTTTTGAAACCAAGGTTTTATTTTTATATGTTTTATATGGAGCTTTAAAGGTGGATAATATATTAATTTTCGATCTTGACACATTAGTATAGTTCAACATTACACCTCTTTGTTATCTTTTATATCTAATTAAATTCAATACTTGAGCAATTCTTTGGATTCTGAACCATAGTATAGTTTAATCGTTTTTATTTTAATTTCAGAAATTGTTTTATTGGTAAAAGTTTATAATAGTATTTATTTGGAAAGAACAAAATGTTTCTAGAACTATAACAATCTTATAGTATTGATTTATTGGATGTCAGTTATTGCTTCTACTGGTCTGCTTGATACTGTTTGAATAGAATAATTATCTACAGAAAAGAAATATCTGAAAATATAAAAAGAAAGCAGACTGTTTGTTGAAATACAACAGTCTTTAAGAAGCATAGACAAATTATTAGCTATGTGTGCTGGGTACTACATTTAATGTAGTATGCTTTTACATTTTGTATACACTTTTATACTTCTATTGTAAATATTGGAAAAGAGTGAGCAAAAAATAGATGTTGATATTGATAATCCATGGCGTTCCTTATGATATCTTTCACTATAAAAACAACGAAAAACATTAATTTTTGTGAATTAAATAAAACAATAAATAATTTACATACAAGTAGCAAGAATATATATTAACAGAGATAGATTGTCTTTGTAAACACTTGATAGAACTCTAGTGAAAAATAATAATATTTTATGTTAACACATTATAATCTTAATATAACTAAAATATAAAATAAAGTAGTGATTCTTACCATGTAATGTCATTTCCAGCTATATAATGTAAGGGAAATCAAAGACAGGATCAACAGTGTTCATCTATAATAAGACTTCATTTTAATAAGATATATGTCAAAATAATATATATATACACTACCTTGATGTTTTTAACCAAATTCATTTATAGCAGTTATTCTTGATGATCAAGTCTGTAATAAAAAAAAACAAGTCAGAAGGATTTTTATAGATGTCAATTTCGCAAAATATAATATTGACCTTTGTTAATCTGGACAGCGATTGTGAAATGAATGTATTTAAATGAGAGCAAATGAGTATTTATTATGATAATAAAAGAATGTATTAATTTTTATTGGTTATTTTAAAAGTATTTAATAAAGAAGTATGTTACCAAAAAAAAAAGCCACTAATATAATAATGACAAACGTTGGAAAAGAGAAAAGGAGCAGAAAAGAAAAAAGAAAAAGACATAAATTTTTTTTCCGCGTTTGAAACAAAATACCAAAAAGCTTATCCAATAAACAATAGCAAAAAAAACTGAAAAAAGATGATTAATTGAGGTCAAAAAATGTATCAAGGCCGATTTGCATCTCAATGTTTCAAGAAGTTGTCTTTGAAGTGTTCCTGAAGCATCACTACGGCCTATAAATACTTAATATTTCTACTTGCAATTCAATTTCACTCACTCTTGGTTATATCATCTCAAAAAATCTACGTTGCAAACTTACTGTAATTTACATAACAAAATAAATAGATTGTCTCTTATAAAAGAGAATAAAAAAGAAAAAGAACTAATATTAACAATTGAAAATATTATGATGTATTACAGATAATACCTACCTCCAACCGCAGACTTGCTCCTTCTCTTGATAGTACTGATGTCCAGTTGCTACAAGCTTTGAATGCGATGAAAGAAGAGATGAAGGCCATAAAAGATAAGATCACACTGATGGGTACAAGAATTGATGTAGTCATCACTGGTAACATAACTGCCATCAATGACATTGATGCCTTGTCTGCCCTTCCAGCACCTGCACATGTGCCCACTAGTGTTGCATCCACTTCTGCTGCCCTTCCCACCACTGAATCAGGTGATACTAATGCTGTATTTGTAAGTATAAAGATACAAAAAACACTTGCCAATCTTGTTGCTAATTGAAATATGATAGGGATACATTCATGGTTATATGTGGAACCCAAAGCTAAAATCAAGAGACCAGGCAGAAATCCAAGCGAACGCCATAAAACCAAAGTGGGCAGTTGATGTTCATTTTGATCGCTCTTCAAATAGAGAGTTAGTCAAACAACTCTTATATTACTTGGAAAAGAAGTTTGCTGGCACTGATATGAGGATATGCGACCTTCGTAAGTGTATATACACAAACTTCTGTAGTAGACGTTGCCAGCAAAGGGAACTTCTGGAAACAGAACGAGCCTTGAATACTAATTCAAGAAGATCTGGCCGTGAAACTGATGTAAACTATATTTTCAATTTATGCTAAATAATAACAATTAGAATATTAATTGTATTGTCTTTTCCCTTTAGAACTACACTCGCCGTCACCTTGCTTATGATGCTTACAAGGCTGACATTGATCTCAAGATGGGTTGAAACTGCTCTGGACTGATCCAAAAGTCAGTCATGTCTGAAGGCGAATCAGACAATGATATGTCCCCCTCACTGGAAAAAAGTAGAAAAATACTGATGTGTATATATGGGCAAACGGTACTGGAATAACGTGATATATCATAGTTGATATTTTTTTCCACTAGGTTTTAAGGTCATCTAGCACTGTATGTGCGAGACTTACAAACACTACAGTATATGTAGATGGGGGGTTCCGCAAGTAAGGTTTGGTAGCACTTTTGATATACTCGTTATGCTTAATAAATAAATAAAAATATTTAAAACTACGGATTTATCTCGGTATTCTTGACACAGAACAGGAAAGGTCAAAGACGGATTACATCATGTATATTGCTCCAATGGTTTATCTGTACTACACCTCACCTTTACTGACCACCTTTACTGACCATCTATACTGACAGTTCTTTAAAACCTCCAATCATCAACAGCATAAAAACACGTCTTTAAAATTATGGACCAGTAATATGTTCTTTATTTATTTGGTTTCCCGTTCTTGTTAGGTTGGTAATGGTTTACACTTTTATTTTTATTGGAAAGAATAGAATGTTTCTAGGTTTCAAATCTAATAAAGCTATTCTATATCCTCAGCTACTTCTTGCTCGGCAAGCTTGTTATATTTGGGATGAAAAATTTTCTACAAAAAACAAATACCTGAAGAAAATGAGGTGCTCGTTACCTTTTTTTAGGGGTAAGAGCAGTACTCTTTGAGAATAGATAAAACATTAGTGATGGGAGTGCGTGCGTGTTTTATACTGCAAATTTTATGGACTAATTAATACTTACATTGGAAGTACCCAGTACAAATGGACAAAGAAATAAAACATTTACAGTAAAGCACGGGATTATGATTTCTTTGACTATAAAACGATAGGAAAGAATTAATTTTTGTGAATTGCGTGATAGAATAATTGATTTACATACCAAAGGCAAAGGATTTCTTTGCAGACCAAGATATTATCTGTAAAGTGGTAATATCGTCTCTAGTAGAGAATATACATTAATATACAGTATAAATAATATTATTGTATTTATAGAAGTAAATAAAAGGCTTACCATGGCAATGACGGTAGCATGGGATGGAAGTTCTTGAGGAATGGCACGTTCGTAAGAGGGATGTTCATCTATAATAGAAATTATATTCAGTTAGATAAATATTAAAAAGAAATAGATTAAAATAAAATAGAATATTACCATGTCAATATCCGTGTTTGATTGTAGAGAGTATTTTTGGCGATGTGGCCTATATTAAAGAAAGAAAAAAGTCAGAATGATTGTATGGAATGATGGCATAAAGTATATTTACTAACCCTGGCTAATCCGGATGACTGTTGTGAAGATGGCGCATCAGAATGAGACAAAGAGTGAGTTTCTATGACATTAAAATATATTGTTATTTTTTAGTTATACATAAAGAAGTATATATTTCTTTTAAAACAAAGAAAGTGCCTTACCATAAAACCTTGCGAGTGTAAAGAGTGAAGAGAGAGAAACAGATAGAATACCTATGACAGACAAAAAAATTAATTCTTTTGTTCTTTGTAAAGAAGTATTTTGAACCAAAAACAATCTTACCAGAAAAATTTGCAAATATAACAAGAATTGAAAAGAGAGAGAAAAGAGGGAAATAACAAAAAACGAATAAAAAAAGTAAAAAAAAAAAATCTTAAAAAAAAAAGAAAAAAGTGTGTTTAAAACAAAAGACTAAAATGATTTCATCAAGTCCCAAAGCAATATGAAAACCGATTTACATCCCAGTCATTACAAGAAGTATTAATAGAGATTCGTATATCAAATATATTTTGAATATATATAATAATCATACCTTTCATATAATACACTTTCCCTTGCTCTTACTCTCTTGCTACTTACTACACTTATACTCCCAAATCAATACACTTGTTCTAACAATTCAAGTATGTAAACTTGATACGATTTATTTTTAATTAAATTTACATAAATTTAATTGTAGAATGACAGCAATAATAATAATATAATCTGAAACTAATCATTATAACCTTTCATTTTATTATATTCTGTAGACAATGACTAACACAAGACGTGAATGCGCAATTGCCCTTCGTCCTGTTGAGATTACCAATCAGCAGCTTATGGAAATACTTTCTACTGTGAGAGCTGATATGTCTACCGTAAAAGGACAGATCGGCAATGTTGAGCAAACTCTGACCAACATGAATGGCAGAATTGGCGTTCTTGCCACCACCAGCACCAACACCATCAGTGCCATAGATAGTTTGGCCAGAACTCCCCTTGCTGCTCCTGTGAGAGCCGAACTCACTGTTGCTGCACCTGTTGTCATCTCTAACCATGAGCCTACCCGTGAAGAATCTAATGCAGTTTATGTGAGTAACATATTATAAAATATTTTATCAATTCATTTTCTCATGATTTATTTATCAGGCTCATATTCACAACCTTATGTGGAAACCCAAGCTTAGCTTGAGAACGCCAGAAAATATCCTGGCCAACAACCTCAAGCCCAGATGGGATACAAATGTTGCTTTCAACAAATCTCCCAACAGGGAGATAGCCGAGAGACTTCTTTCTAACCTTGAGCGCAGGTTTGGTTCCTCTAGTATGAGACGGAGTGACCTCCGAAAGAGGTTGCACACCAACTTCACTAGTAGAACCCGTCGTGAGAGAATGTCTGATGATGAGATAGCAGAAACAAACGCTCTTACACGAAGAGCAGCCCGTGCAGATGATGTGAGTATTATGCTAATATATATAGTTTATAGTTGAAAATTAAAAATAAAAATAACAAATTAACAAAACTTATTACTAGAATGAGTGTCGCCGTGTACTGGCCTACAAAGACAATAAGGAGGCAATTGATCTTGTAATGCTCAGAGACTGTGCCAACACTCTCCAAAAAGCAGTAATGTCAGATGGAGAGTCTGCCGATGAAATGGACGAGGATGGCATAAAACATGTCATTCATATTGTACAACCAGGCTGGAGAAGCGATGAGGTAGATTAATTTGGAGTAATACGTTTGTATTGGTGTATTATTATATTGAGTGAATTATTAACGAATGTATTTCAGTGCAACCGTTTCATTGCACTTGTTGACACTTATGCTGTCCAGGCCATGGGGTCAAGTGCTAATCAAAGGATCCGTAGGATCACTACTAGTGTGTCCAACTCAGCAGTCCCGGATAACATTAGCCCCAATTTTCCTCGGTGGGCTCTTAGAGACGGGCTCTAAATAAAAAAAAATGTTTCTCTCTTTTTATCTACGTATTACTTTTTACATACACAATACTATCAATATATATAGGGAATTTGTTCTGTTTTTTTTTGTATAAGAAAAGGAAATTCAAGTGGGGGTTTTTTTTTATTTTAAGCATAAAGCTTTTTTGGCAAAGCAATTACTAACATCTTACTAACATTTCTACTTGTAGTAATCCTGGCTGTAGCAATCTCTAAAAAGATGCGGTGCACAGGTACAATGCAATGGCGACTATCGGGGGAGAAGGTGGGGAGACAAAACTCAAGACCGTCATCCTCACGCAATCTATCAGAGGAAGTATTAAACCACTTGATATATGCGAATACATGTTGATGATCATGAACCATGCGAGTCAGGTGGAGATTGCTGTTAGAAGGGTGTGTAAAGGAGTGTGTGAAGAGATACTGTATTTGTCCAGCATAGGCTAGGGTATTTCTACCGTCACTACCAACAAACATTACGTGGACAAGAGAACCACAACTAGCTGAACCGTTTTTACCACGGTACTGTTGACCAAGTAAGTCAATGAACTTCAACTTTGTGATTTCATTGTCAACAAAGGAGTTTGTGAGCGTGGCATATTGGTAACTGACAAGGTCGGGAAGATCATAGGATGTTTTGTAGTGCTGAAGCAGATGGGCATAGTCGGTTTCATCCATCAGTGATGATTTTTTTAGCTGAAGAGGAAAAGTCGAAGGAGGGAGAGGTTCGTTACCCTTTGGAGGAAGATGTGGGTTGGACGATGCTAGTAAGAATGATTGCAATCGGAATGGACGGGAGGAGAGAGTAATGACTGTGGTGGTAGGTGTGAATTTCGGAGAAAGCTTTGAGAGAATGTTGAAAAAGGGGACGTGGCTAGAACTTTTCAGAACAGCATTGGCATAGTCACCCTTGAATGCGTTTTGAACAAAACTTCTCATATATGTTGCCTCAAAACTATCTTTTCCGTTTGTCTTTATATGCTTCAACAGGCCATTGTATCTCTCAAACCCAAAGAGCCAGTAACCGTACACGGGTCCAAAATCACGAATGGTCTCGTGAAGGTGGAGGTGCAGGTGCATGTTGCAGGTGAGGATGGTGGGAGTGTAGAGTTTGGTAGCCTTTTTGCAAAACATTTCCAGATAGTTGTGGGCGCTGTTCACTTCATCAAATGTGATGCTTGGCTTGATAAGATAGCGGCATGCACGGACGAAATTCATCCAGTTGTTGTACATTTCAAATGGTAGAACACCATGCAGCAGAACAGGAGAATACACCAGTACCCAGGATTTCCAGTCGTCGGCTTTCATGTAAGGAAAGCCTTTTCCAATCTTCGATGTCAGCTTTGTATAATCCCTCGGAAGAACCATTGTCTCTGCGATTTTTTCCATGGCAGCAAACTCTTTGGCTCCAATCGTTTTCTTATCGACCCACCGGTCCATCATTCTCTTGGGCGTCCCCAGGAATAAATTATGCATGGGATCAATGATCGTTCCACGTACTAGATCAAAGTATCCAAGGCGTTGCAACTGCGACCATCGAACACCATATTCGACCTCCAGCTGGTGCCTTTCTGAGGGTGTACTCGCACTCTTCCACTCCTCAGCATGCAACCTGTTCTCTACACCGCTACGAATATTCCAAAGCGAATAATCGAATCCACTGAAGTCCACCTGATTTGTGTTGGGCAATCTGGGGAACTGGGTTGTACACTTGTAGCACGCACATGTACTATTGTGGGCTGTAAATCCACTTGTTTTCCTGGCAGCAGGGATGTCACACGCAACCATCAGCAAGGCAGCACGGACATTAGCACCAGAAGGGCACTCGTAGGTCGGGACTCACATTCCAACATACAACTGCTTCATCTCGTCTACCATGGGCTTGAGATAGTTATTTATCTCCTCGCATCTTGGCTCCTTGGGACCAGGCATCAAACCAACCAGAATTGTGTTCTCAGGCTTGAACCGTACCTCTCGAGGCAGATTATTTACAACCAAGTAAATTGCACCAGAAGAGTAACTAACTCCATTGAACGGCTGGAACCAGTCTATGTTGAGTGTCAACATCAATGAGCGAGGACAAGCAACAAACGAGACACCACTTGCATCCTTCAGCTCTTTCCACATTGCTCCATCATATACGTCGCACATAGTATCGACAATCTTAAGCTCCGTGTTCCAGTGACGGATTTGCTCTTCAAAACCAGGACGAAGGAAAAGAACAGACAAAGCTTGCTTGAGGGACTGGTACAAGTATGCTCGCTTTGATACCAGTGCACCTGAAGTTGACTCTTTCATCAACTTACAACCACAAGGAGAGCGTGCACCAACATTTGTGAAAACACAATGGGGAGGTACAGACATGTTTTCTTCATAGATGCAATGGCAGTTTGGACATGACACAAATCGCTTGATGCCTTTGGTGATAGACGAAAAGCCAGTCATTTTATGTAGCCCAGCCAGACTTTCGGGAAGTTGGAAATCTTGTCCATAAATCTTCAAGAGCTCGTTGATGAACTCAATCAAGACAACAGAACCCTTATTGACCACGTAACGAGATGCAAACAGTACTGTAAAAGTAGCAATAAATCTGTGCACTGGATTCTCGGGCATACCAGAAGCAGCAAAAGGGTCTTTTTTTTAAAAAAAAAATTAACACACATTTTTTTTAGTTTTTTTTTATGTATTTAAAACTGACCCTCATTGTTAAACTCTTCAACATAAATCTTGGCAGTGTCTTCTTCGTCATTGTCATCACTGTCATTGTCATTGGTCGTGTCAGACTCAGCACCATTGTAGTCATTACCAACAAAGACGTCATTGTCAAACGTTGAGACGGCATCCGAAATAGGTGAGTTGGCCTGACCGTCCATTGCTTCCACAGAATCGGATTGATACATCGGGATTACTACAAATATGGAATATAATAGTTTATTATTAGTTTTTCTTCTGCGTTTCATATAAAAAATGTCTTACTTTCAGTATCTACTTCCATGCTTCTCTTTTCAGCTATGTTTTTTAAAATAATAAAAAATAAAAATAAAAGCGATTATTACTCGGTAGACAGATAACAGCACTGAATAAATTATACAACTCTTGAATATCTCAGTACCTTCAAATCTAGCTCTTTTATTATGATGCTGAGCAGTACATCTCGATACTCGGGAAACTCCTTGATCATTATTATTGCATCTGGTGCAGTGGCAATCAGTGTTGTGCATTTGAATAGAAGGAAACATAGTGTATGTATTTTGAATTATAAAATAAAAAAGGAAACAAGAGTGCTACAAATATTTCATTTGATACGGTTTTATAGTAAACCAAAACGTATTTTTTATTTTATTTTTATTTTATTTTTATTTAAGCCAATAGAATACATCAAAACTACACCCCCAACTTGATGAAAAAAAACTGCTGAGATGAAAAAAAATCCTGACATATCCACTATGATCCGACTACCTGGACAATATGTTAATTGTCCTTATTTTTCCAGTGATAATGTCTCAGCAAATCAATAAAAGTATTTCTAAGAAACAAAAAGATCTTTCAGATTATGAAAAAGGACATATTATTGGTGGTGCTCTCCATAAGATTTCATTGACTGCCATTTGGGAGAAGACAGGCATATCCATGACAACTATACATAGCACAGTTCAAAGATGGGAACAGAATGGCACGCCATTAACAGAAAAATGCCAAGGACGTCCATCAATTTTGGGTGAGAGAGATTTATGCTAGCTTAAAAACGAAATAAAAAAAAATCGTAATGCCACACTTGGAGAACTCACAAACGCCATGAGACTCATGATTAGCAAGTACATTTGCAAGAATACCATCCGCAAAACTATTCATAAAATCAGAACGTCTTGCCATCCTGTGTTTAAGCCAAGGCTATCCAGAACACATAAAAAGAAGCGATTGTTGTTTGCTAAAAGTTGCAAAGAAACCAATCAAAGATGGGATCGTGTGATTTGGAGTGATGAGTCTTGCTTTATGGTTTTCCCAAAGGATGGAAACCTTAGAATTTGGCGCTTTCCTCTGGAGAAGTTCAAGTCTGATTGTATTATGCCTAGAGTACAGTTTGGAGATGGTTCAGTGATGGTTTGGGGCTGTGTGTGGGCAGAAGGAGTAGGCCTACTAAAAACGATTATTAATAGCCTTGACCAATTTGGCTATATAAACCTTTTGGAAAGAAAGTTGCTCTCATTTTATGGTCGCCTAAGTGAAAGACATGACGGGGAGTTTATTTATCAAGAAGACAATACTCCTTGTCATAAGTCAAAACTTGTTGAGAACTGAAAAAAGACCCATAATGTACCAATAATGGAATGGCTACTGAATAGCTCACATCTTGGTCCTATTGAAAACCTATGGGCTCATTTGGGTCGGATGGTAAGGGCAAGAGTACTAGCTCCAAGAACTATTAAGGAACTAGACAAGGCTATCCTTGAAGAATGGAAGAAAATACAGGTTGCAGTATGCAAGGCCTACTGCATGTCTATGCCAACTCGCATAGCCCATATGAAGAAAGTTTGCAGTGATGTTACTAAATATTAAACTTTCAATAAAAATTATTTTTCTTAATATTTAAAGATTATATATTCTTATTCTAATGATTTTGAAAGTGGTTTCTTAAGTAAAAGTAGACAAACAATGAACAGAAAGTTAAGGATATTATTTTTTCACTTTGGTAGAAGCTAAAATTTTCTTTCATTTAATTGATGAGACTGTATTCCTTGCATAACAACATCATAAAAAAGATGTCTTTGTGCAAAGAAAGAATCTAATCTTTCAGATTTTTTTTCTCTTTTACAATATGTTGCTCCCATGCTGTTTACTCCACTGTATCTGTAACTGTAGCCTCTGTCTTTTTCAAATACATAGTTCATAGAACTGCCACCAGAACAAGTAAAAATAATATGATTTCTTGGATATAAAGCACCCTGTGCAATCAAATATCTTTATATATATTAAATATTAATATATAATAATAAAAAATAACTTTTTTACTTACCGTTTTGCAACTTCAGATGTATATATTGATGTCATAACATAGCTCAAAGGAGGAATAGATAATGAATGAACTGATAAAGAAGATTGATTATCTATTTGAAAATAAATAAAGTAGAAATAAAAGAAAAGAAAGCAAAAAAAACAAATAAACATAATATTTAAACAAAATAAAAGCCGTCAAAAAAACTTTTCTGTGACGTAGCACGTGACTAAGCCACAAAAACTATATTATTTATAGGATTATAATACTTAAAATAGATACTATAAATTTTATAATTATATTTCCTCTATCAATTTGTGATGTTATGTGATGCTCCAACTGTATCTATATAGCTTACATTCACGGCATTGTTTTAAGTATATGCACGTCACAAGACGTCGCAAAATTGATAGAGAAAACAAACTTTAAAATAATTAATAATAATGATTTAAATATGTTATGTTTCACTAAATATTTATATGTCTTTTGTGAGAATTGAACTCGTGATCTACAGATTGCTTTAAAACACTGTAAGCAAAGGGCGGAGTTTGAATTCGGAGCTTTAAAACCCATAAACCTTCAGAAATCCCAATCTGATATATATATGTTATTAACAGCTAATCTTATATGTATATAAGATATTTACAGTCTATCTCATACATATACAAGCTGATGACAGCCAATCTGATATATATATAAGCTGATGATACTGGTTTTATCCATTCAATTGGCGCCCATTTCCATCTAATTAGCATCCGTTTCCATCTAATTAGAACCCATTAACATCTGATTAGCTTCCATAGAAATTGAATTTGCATCCATTGCCAACTGAATTTGCTCCCATTGCAATCTGAATTTGCTCCCCCCCTTTTACTATTGGCAGAAGGGTACATGGCACTCAAATTTTTTATCCTTATGGCTTACAATTTTTTTATATAACCGTAGTATTTTTTTTTGTAAATGTTGTATTTTTTTTATATAACCATAGTATTTTTTTTTGTAAACGTTGTATTTTTTTATATAACTGTAGTATTTTTTTTTGTAAACGTCGTATTTTTTTGGCATAAAACATGGATATTTTTATTAGGCATAATTAGTTGATAGAGAAATAGAACACATAATAAGAAGTAAGATATAATGAAATATACAGTAATAAAAAAAGAAAAGCATAAAGCAGTAAAACAAATAAAAATAAAATAAAAAAAGACATAGAGTGTAAAGAGCTTAAATAGACATAAAAGACATACTTAAAGCTTTCGCTCTCTGTTCAAACAGCAAGGAAAGAATGAAATGACATGGTTAATCCAACCCAAACAGTCCGAAAGAGTGACAGTCTTAGCTGATTCTGTAATCCTTAAGATGAGCCCGTCTGACTCTGTAATCTCTTCTCTGCGGACACCAAACTTGATCTTGGACCACATTTCCTCAATTGGATTCAGGAAAGGTGAATACACAGGAAGATATGCACACTTGTATCCACGGGAAGAAATAAAGTCTTTCACCTCATCGGCCTTATGGATAGGAGCGTTATCCATGATGAGATAACGTCCTTGCATACCCTGGCTGTCCAGAACGTCCATTGTATGACTAAGAAAGTTGAGGTAGTGCTGGGTTCTGGTGCCAATTTGGCCGTTCACCTCAACGTTGGTGTAGATGTCCAACTTTCTCTTCTTCTTGGTTGCAACAGCAGTGGGTTTCTTCAACGAGAGGCTGACAATCCCTCTCTTGCGCATTGCACCAAGGATGGTGATGGACACACCTCTCTGCATCGGGACAGTTGTCTTAGCCGGGGTGCCACTGACGGAACGGCCAAAAGTTCTCTTGATGTGCATGTTGAAGCCTGCTTCATCGATGAACACACAGTTCAACAGATAGTTGAAATCCGCAAGTTGTTGCCACTCCAAAATGCGGTCTCGTCTCATCTCAATTGTGTTGACGTTGTCTCTCTTCTCAGGCAGCTTCTCCAACTTCTTCACCAAGTGCTTCTGGATTGCTGATTTGGTAATCTGCAGCCCAGAGAACTCTTCCATGACAGCTATCCTTGCTTGTTCCAAGGTAGCATCTGGTTTATTTTCGAAAAACTTCAAAAAAAAGCAGAGTGCGCCTGGAACAACTTTTGGTTGCCATGTTTTTGTTCTTTAGGCGCAGAAACCTCCTCAACCTCCATCGTCTCCAGCCCATTGGACTTATCAGTCTTCACTGTGGCAGCATCAAAATCGGCCTGGATCTTCTCTCTGGCCAGCCTGACATAGTTCTGGGCAGTCCGGACATTGATCCCCGTTTCCCTGGCAGCGGCAGCAGCAGTCTGGTTTTCCGAGAAAACCAACGAGAAGAGCTTGTTCACCTGGTTTTGGTTGTACTTTTGGTACGAACCTTGACCTATGCTTTCTGCAGTGGGAACAGAATCAGGATCGACCTTCTCCGGCAGATTCGTCTTCGGCTTCTGTGCAACAATTGTCTTGGTTGTGGCCTCGTTGACTTCGGTTGGCAGGAAACTTTTGAGACTGAGGAGGTTTGTGACTGCTGGGTTTCCGGCCGAGGTACGGGTCCATTCCATATTGGCATGGTTGACAAAGACATCTATCACAGATCAGAGTACAACTTCTCCATGCATTTTGCCAACAATCTCTTGGTTGAAATCGCACAAGGGGTCGAAAGAAATTCCAGAAAACTGGGTTTGGTCTGCAGAACTGCTGTGACTGACCATTTCACAGTGCTTGTCCATAACAAATTCGAGGGAGTTGTTGGAAGTAGGCATTTTTTTTTGAAAATAAAAAGGGTGTTAAAATCGAGGAAGAAAGATAACTGAGAAACTTTTATTAAGACACTGGGGTATATATACCAAAAAAAAATATTTTAATAACTTAAACGTTTCTACCAAGGTATAGTCTTGTCCTGTTGTCTTAATATATTTGGATAAAGAACGTGTTGAAGAATAATGAATGTTTACATATTAAGCTTCTTCACACTTTTAAGAACATTTATTTTATTAGCCGATTTACAGTGCTACCAGAGCCTTGATGGTGTCCTGTCCTCTGTCTCGAAGGAAGGGGTGGGATTTCTCCTCATGGGTTTGCCCAACCAAAAAAAAAGATAAAAAAAAAATAAAAAAAAAGAAAGTTTTTTTTTGTATAGAGCCAAGGAAAAGCTCGAAATTCAGTTATTGAGATTTTCAGTTTTTCAGAAATTTCTGCGGTTAGATACCATTTTATTTTCAGTTATTAAGATTTTCAGTTTTTCAGTTATTGAGACTTTCATTTTTTCAGTTATTGAGACTTTCAGTTTTTCAGAAATTATTTGCAAAAAAATGGTTATGTATATTATAAAAATTTATGAATAAAAATGCTAGTTATACTATTTGGAGAATTATTTTTAAAATTGCTATTACATTTTTCTTTTTTTTATTTCTCTTTTTTTTTTTTTTTTTTTATTTCTTTTTTTTTATTTCTTTTTTTTATTTCTTTTTTTTTCTTTTTTTTATTTCTTTTTTTTATTTTTTTTTTATTTTTTTTTTTTTATTTTTTTTTTTATTTCTTTTTTTTTATTTTTTTTATTTTTTCATCTCTTTTTTTTTTCATCTCTTTTTTTATTTCTTTTTTTTGTCATGAGCTTGTGCTATTTTTTGTTACTGTTTTTGTGTGTGTAATATTTGATTTTTTTTTGGTATTTTGTATCATGAGGGTTTCCAAAATTGAGATCGGGTAGTATTGTGGGCAAAGTATAATTCTTGGACCGCTTTCAGTTGTTTAACAGATTGTTGGACATTTACTTGTTTCGAGTGCAGATTACAAAGAGTTGTTGAGTTTGATATTAAGAAGATCAGGATTCTGACATTGTAAAATGGTTGGAGCAGGTGCTGAATAAATATAGCATTTTTGGATTATTTTTTGTAATGGTATTAGATGCTTGTGTAGGACCAGGTTCATAAGAAATACAATTGCTGTGGTAGTCAATCAGATTACTGGATATTTGAGATAAAAATTGGCAAGTTTTTGTGTGGTCAGTAGAGTGAATTCTACTGTTGGATTTCGAAAAAGTATGGTCGGTGAAATGCACTTAAAAGCATTATGAATATGTGTAGACTGGTTCCTATTGTACAGATAGATGTTTGATCTTGTAGTTTCTTTGTAGGTGGAGAGTTGAATCGTCACGTTTTCTTTTCAGATTTATAGCTTTTGTTCAAAATACTATAGATTATTTAGAGATTAATATCAATGACTCCGAGGTATAGGCTTTATTTACATACAGAAACATAATGTGATCTGGAAATAATAAAAAAATCCATGAGGTGTAGAGCTTTAAGCAGTGTTTTCATTGTCAGAGTAATATTTAATTGTTGAAGTGAGCATGAGAATGAGATTTATTGCTGATTTAAGAAGAGAAATAAAGAGTTTTGGTATATAAACACCAAATGGAAAGAGAGAGAATTAAGATATCTGTTTTAAAAAAGAATGTTTATAATAAATTTATGGCTGCAGGTAATATATTGTCCTATTTATTTTTTATCTCCTTGAGTTCAATTTGTACTACTTTATTTAGTGGACCTTGGAATATTATTTTTTGATATAAAAAGCTGAAAATATAATGACTAATACTATTTAACAACAACCACTGGAAAAGAGGTGCGGTTTTTTTATGTGTAAAACTGTAATTAATTATGTGAAAAGACCAGGTTTTACAATGTGATCAGATAGTTTTTACAAGTGTATGAAGCTGACTTACTCATAGGTGGTAAGACCAACTTTCGAACATAGGAAAAGGTCAGAACAGCAGGATAGTAGGATGTGTTTGCATTTTCTGTATATGGGTTTTTACCACATGCACTAAAACGGCAACTCAGAATTATGTTTTGTTGTAATATATCCTACCGCTTTCTGATTAAAAGAACGATAAATGAAAGATCGATTATACGGATATGCCAGTTTTTACATTGTTTAATTTATGGATATGCCAGTTTTTACAGGGTTTTGTTGTATTTGAATTTATTTTATCCAATCTTAGAGACTTCTTCTTATACTGTTTGCTTCCATACACTTCTCCGATCTTTAATTTATTTATAATAATTATTGGTTTATTTTGTTTTTATTAGAAAGAAAAGAATATTCTTAGGTTTATAGTACAGTGGTTATATTTAATATTCAGGAACATTCTGGCTAGTGTTCTATCCTTCATACAATTTGAAATGGCCAATGTTCTGATAAAACAAGTATTCTCCAAACAATATCTCCCAGAGAAAAGCCCAGTTGTGTGTTGCTTGCTTGTAAATGGTTGTTCTATGAAATTAGAAAAGTGTTAGCTGTTTGAACAAGAAATCGTGGATATTAAGAATATATATATGTAATTATGCTTGCAATATAATAGCTTACCAGAGACAAAAAGAAAAGGCGTCATGAATGCGAACCATAGTACTCAATACACTTTATTTGGCTATAAAAATGCTGAAAAAAAATTATTTTTTGTGAACTGTGTGGTAGAATATTTCATTTACCTACCCGAAGCAAAAGGATTTATTTGCAGACCAAGAGAGTACATAGAAGATGCTAATATTGTCTTCAGTAAATGATATACATTAATATACAAAATAAATAATATTGTTACATGTACAAAAAAAAAATACCATGTCAATGACACTCGTATGAAATGAAAGTTCTTGATTCGCGATGTGCTTATGAGAGGGAGGTTCATCTATAATAGAAATTATGTTAAGCCATGTGCTTATTAAAAAGAGATAGATTGAAATAAAATAAAATATTACCGTGTTCATAACCGTGTTTAATAGTAGAGAGTAATTTCGGCGATATGGCCTATACAAAAGAAAGGAAAAAGTCAGGATAATTTTATAGGATGACGGCATAAAGTATATTTACTAACCTTAGCTAATCCGGATGGACATTGTGAAGGGGATGCATCAGAAGGTAACAAAACGCGAGTGTCTGTAGTAATAGAAAACAATTATTATCATTTTAGTTATATATATATATATAATATTAAAGAATAAGATATCTTACCAAGAAAATCTGTGAATATAATAAATGTTGGAAAGAGAGAAAAGAGAGAAAACTTGTAAATGAAAAAAAAAACAAAAAGAACAAAAGACCAAAGGGCCAAAAGGCCAAAAGACAGAAATCATATATTGGATTGAGTTGAAAAAAGCATGTTCAAAGCCGATTTGCACCCCGTTAATTCCAGGAAGTATTAATAGAGATATGCGTATTAAAGAAATCCTGAGTATTTACAGCAACAAGTGTAATATAATAAATGGGTTCTTGCTTTTACTTTTACCATCTTTCCATTAACTACACTTTATTCTTTCGCTTAACACCTAACTTCTTTTGTATGTTAATAACACTCTATATATACAATGAATAGATATATAAAACAAATATAATTAACAATCAACTCATGTATAACATTTTATTAGATAGCTTTCAGACCATGGTTAACAATCATCAGTCAATTGCCCCGGCTCCATCCCCGGAATATACTGAGCTTTTAAGAAGGCTCACCGCTATGGAGGAAAGTCTCAAGACCATGGATTCAAACATTGGCACTGTCATCAAGGGGAACAAAGATTCATTGGAAATACTTGATAGCGTTGCCAATGCCTCTGGAGAACTTCTTGCAGTTATTGCTCCTACCACTATACCTGCTTCTGCTTCTGTCCCTTTCGCAGCTTCTTCTGTTGGTTCTACTCTGGATTGGTATACAACACCTTCTGAGGCTTTTTTTGGTATCTCTTCTGCTGCTCCTTCTGTTGCTCCTTCTGTTGCTCCTTCTGTCGCTCCTTCTGTTGGTCCAGTGGTTCTTACTGGTGCAAACGCTGGTGAACTTAGTAAACAGGATCGCACTAGAGTTTTAGTAAGTGTTGAGATGTACAGTAGCTCATCAACATAATATCTCACACTAAGTATAGGCTCTTATCCGAGGAGAGTTGAAGAAACACAACTTCAAATCAAATAAGCCAGAACTAGTTGCAGCTAACGACAGCAAGTGCAGTTGGGATTTTAATGTTGATTACAGACTTCCACCCAACAGACAGCTGATGCATGACCTTCATGCATACCTGGCTCCAAAGGTTGTTGGGACTAGTGTTCGACAGGCCGATATTAGCGATTGTATCTACACAAACTTTTGTGGAACGAGACGCCGAGTCAAGGAATCCTATGAAGCGCGCAAAAAGACAAATTCTTGGTCAAGAAAAGCAGGTCGAGAGACCGATGTATGTTAGAAGTATATTTTGATTGCAAATTAAATGTATTCATATTAATACATTTATAAACTAGCATTTTGACCGTCGCGAGCTGACCTACCATACATTCAAGGCTGAAATTGATATGAAGGTGGGTAAGAGCTGTGACGGACTCTTACAGAAAGAAGCAATGTCTGAGGGCGAATCTGAAGACGATATGCCTGGAGTCTCGAGCAACCGTGCGATTCGTACAGTGCGTCCAAGTTGGAGAAGCGATGAGGTAATTTCTTTTGTTTACATTATTGTATATAGCTTTTTTTTTTGTTTTTTTATGGATTTAAATGAAACAGAACTTTGATTAATCACTTATTTGTATTTAGTACAATCACTTTCTTGCAGTTGTTGATGATTTTATGCGTAATCGCATGGACTTCAATTCGCATCAGATGTTGAAGAGGTCCTTCGGTAGAGATGCTGTTTTAGCAGTCCCGCCTAGATTGACGTCCCTTCTCCCTCACTGGGCTTTTAGAGATGAGTTTCAATAAATTTTGTTTTCTTATCCTCTACATCCTCCGCATCCTCCATCTGACAATGATAAATGTACCAACAAATACAAACACTATGATTATTCTTTTCTGTGTGCCTTTAAAAAAGGGAGTTATAATTTTATTATTTTTTAAATGTATTGTTTTTTTGGCAAAGGAATGACCAGCATCTTTTTTACTTTTCTGCGTGTTGTGTGCTCAGCAGTTGCTACTTCTAACATAATTCTATGCACTGGCAATACACATTGGAAATCGTCAGGAGAAAATGTTGGAAAGCAGGTTTCAACGTGTTCGTACTCTCGCGATTTATCATTTTCGGGTGTGTACCATTTGATAAATGCAAAAGTATGTTGAGAATTGTGAAGAAGTTGTGTTGGGCGGCGATGGGTGCGGAGCAAGGGAGTAAGGGATGAAGAGGTAGGTGGAGGAGTGAAAGAATGGGTGAAAATGTACTGTATTTGACCCGTGTATGCGATGATATGCTCACCAGTACTTCCAATGAACTTTGCTTGTACAAGAGAGCCACGACTTCCAGATTCACCTTTACCCTTGTAGACCTGCCCAAGGATGTTGATGTATTTCAACAGGGTGATTGTATTGTCGACAAAGTATGATGATTCTGACGCTTGTTGAAAGTGAACTAATTGTTCATTGTTGTACGCAACTTTGTAGTATTGTAAGAGATGAACATAGTGAATGTCACTCATTGTGGTAGCGGATTTTAATGATAGAGGGAATGCGGAAGGAGGGAGAGGTTCGTTGCCTTTTACAAGTACATTTGGATCTTCAGAAGCCTCGACAAATGACTGTATGCGGAAGGTACGTTGACGGATAGATGGAATGGTGGCGGGTGTAAAGGAAGAAGTGAGTTTGGTAAGGAGAGGAAATGCAGATGTCTGGCAGGTACTCTGAAGGAAACTGTTGACAAGATCGTCTTTGTGCACATCTTCAATAAATTTCTTCATAAATGTTTCTTCAAACCCGATCTTCCTGTTTGTCTTCAAATTTTTTAACAACCCGTTAAACCGCTCGAACCCGAATAGCCAATAACCGTACACTGGTCCAAAATCACGAATTGTATCTCGAAGATGGAGGTGTAGGTGCATATTACAGGTGAGGATTTCGGCATTGTACAGCTCGTCACATCTGGTGCAAAAAGTTTGAAGAAACTGATGGGCAGTGTTAACTTCATCGAACGTGATCGTTGGCTTGATCAACAGGCGGCATGCATCAACAAAGTTAATCCAGTTTTCGAATCTGTCTTTTGCAAGAACATCTTTCAACAGAACTGGCGAGTATATGAGCACCCATGACTTCCACTCGTCTGCCTTCATATACGAAAACTGCTTTCCTATTTTCGAGTTCAAAGAGGTGTATCCACCAGGCACAATCATCGTTTCTGCAGTCTTCTGCATTGCCGCAAAATCGCCATCTTGAATGTCTTCGTCTTTGATCCAACGATCCATCAATCTTTTAGGCGTTCCCAGGAATAAATTATGCATGGGATCGATGATCGTTCCACGTACTAGATCAAGGTATCCAAGGCGATGCAACTGCGACCATCGAACACCATTTTCGACCTCCAGCTGATGCCTTTCTGAGGGGGTACTAGCACTTTCCCACTCCTCAGCATGCAACCTGTTCTCTACACCGTCACGAAGCACCCACCAAGAGAAGTCAAACCCGCGAAAGTCAACATTGACACCGTTTTCCAAGCGAGGGAAATGTCTGTTGCACTTGTAACATGCGCATGTACTGTTGTGCGAGGTGAAACCACTTGTCTTTCTTGCTGCCGGGATGTCACAGGCCACCATCATCAATGCGGCATGGACGCGGACACCACTAGGACACTCGAAAGTTGGGATTGCCAGTCCCTCATACAATCTTATCAGATCATCTACCATAGGCCGGAGATAATGGTTTATCTCTTTGGATTTGGGTTCCTTTGGGCCAGGCATCAATCCTACGAGAAGTGTGTTCTCTGGCTTGTATCTTTCATTGCGAGGCAGATTGTTTACTACCAGGTATATGGCACCAGTTGAGTGCGTGATGTTATTGAAAGGTTGAAACCAGTCGATGTTGAGAGTCAACATTAATGAACGCGAATCCTTTGTGAATTGCACACCATCTTTGTCTTTGAGCTCCTTCCACATGGCACCGTCGTATATGTCACACATCGTATCCACCATCTTCAGCTCGTGATTCCAATGTCTAATTTTATCCTCGAATCCTGGACGAAGAAAAAACATTCGTAAAGTATTAACAATGGACTGGTACAAGTATGAACGCTTGGCCACCAAAGCACCCGATGCTGATGTTTTCATCAATTGGCAGTTGCAAGACGAGCGTGCACCAAGCTTTACAAAATCGCAATGAGACGGGACAGATGCACTTTCTTCGTACACCTTGTGACAATCCTGACACACAACAAATTTCTTTATGCCTTTGGTCATGGCTGAGAAACCTGTCATGCGCTGAAGACCAGGAAGGCTCAAGGGCAGTTGGAAATCCTGCTGGTAAATTGTCAAAAGCTTGTTGATGAACTCGATCAAGACAACGGCGCCCTTGTCAACCACATAGTGGGAAGCGAACATCACCACAAAAGTAGCAATGAACCTGTGCACTGGGTTCTGGGGCATATCGGGGGTGGCAAAAGGGTCTATTATAAAAAAAAATTAACGCTTTTTTTTTAAAAATTTTTTAACACTAACTGACCTTCACTATTCAATTCATTGTCGTCGAGCTCAATAACATCGTCTTCGCTTTCGTCTTCACTGATTTCATTGCTGTTGCTTCCACTGTCATCATTGTCGCCATTGCTGATCGCGTCATTAGTAACGGAAACGTCTTCAGTGTCAGACATTGAAGCTCCTTCCCAAACAGGTGAGTTTGTCTGAGTGTACGATTCTTTCAGGGTTCCGGGTTGATGGGTTAAGATAGCTACATTTAGAATATAACACTTGGTTAATACCTAACAGTATCTGAATTAAATAAACCTTACGTTCATCATCGACCTCCATCATATTTCTTTGGGTAGACATGTCTATTACAACACGTTATTTCATGGATTACAATACAATTAAATAAATTCAAATATTGTACCCCTTTCACATCTTATGGCATTTAGTCTTGCCCTTTTGTTATGACGTTGAGCAGTTCTTCTGGCAACAAAACTATAGCCGAGATCGTTCTGACTACATCCAGCACAATGGCACTTTTCGTTGTAGAGTTCAGGAATTGTGGACATAATGTTTATTTATTTTTACTTTGAAGTGTTAAGAGAAAAAGGAAACAAGTACAACGTTTACTAAATTTACTATGTCTTTATAATGAAATGTTATGTCTTTATAATAATAATAATAAATAATATTTTCGCCT
This sequence comes from Phycomyces blakesleeanus NRRL 1555(-), assembly GCF_001638985.1. Taxonomy (NCBI): domain Eukaryota; kingdom Fungi; phylum Mucoromycota; class Mucoromycetes; order Mucorales; family Phycomycetaceae; genus Phycomyces; species Phycomyces blakesleeanus. The sequence continues at coordinate 937,299 of NW_017265136.1, read as the reverse complement.
GTTGTATCCAAGCCAATAGAAAACCGGAAAACAGTGTTTTCATCTTGAACACACAAAAAAAGCTGAGATGAAAAAATACCCCAGATTTTCTATTGTTATAATTTAACTTTGTACATGGTAATTCCCGTATGTTTTTCTAGTGATATGTATAAGATTGACTAATATTCACTTATATATATATCAGATCAGCTGTTATCAGCTTACATAATCTTGCATAATTTTGCATAATCTTGTATAATCTTGCATAATTTTACATAATTTTGCATAATTTTGCATAATCTTGCATAATCTTGCATAGTTGTATAGAAACACATATAAAAAATATAACAAAAGAAAGTTTGTATAACATATGTCATTATGCATATTTGCATAACATAAATAATACAAATGTATTACTGAAAAAAATTAGTAAATTATGGCTATACTTGTTATATAACATGCATAATCATGCATAATCTTGCATAAATGATCTACGTAAACAATACAGCTGAATTCGTGAGAAAAAATGCTAAAGAATAGCTTTTTTCCGGAAAAATTTCCTTTTTTAGTTAGTCTGAATATAATTAGCGTGAGAAATCTTGGCATTTTTAGTGTGGGAAGATAGGTTATATAAATAGTAACTATGTAAAAGCTTGGCATGGAAAAACATTAACCTTAAACTATCAAAAAGCCGTCCGACAATAATAA
>NW_017265136.1:897906-936512 GCF_001638985.1 Phycomyces blakesleeanus NRRL 1555(-) | reverse complement strand
TTTGTAGAAAGATCTACATATATTGAAGTGCTATTACATTAGGCGTTTGGCACTTATGTAAAAAATATGGCAGTTATATAAAAAAAATACGACGTTTACAAAAAAAAATACTAAGGTTATATAAAAAAATTGTAAGCCATAAGGATAAAAAATTTGAGTGCCATGTACCCTTCTGCCAATAGTAAAAGGGGGGGAGCAAATTCAGATGGCAATGGGAGCAAATTCAGATGGAAATGGGAGCCAATTCAGTTGGTAATGGACGCAAATTCAATTTCTATGGAAGCCAATCAGATGTCAATGGGTTCTAATTAGATGGAAACGGATGCTAATTAGATGGAAATAGGCGCCAATTGAATGGATAAAACCAGTAGTTGATCTGATATATATATAAGCTGTTGTCCACTAATTGGGTATATATAAGCTGATGACAGATGATCTGCACTATATATAAACATATGATATCTAATCTGATATATATATATAAGTGGATCACAGCCGATCTGATATATATATAAGCTGATGATAGTCGATCTGGTATATATATAAGCTGTTGACTGCCAATTGGGTATATATATATAAGCTGTTGACTGCCAATTGGGTATATATATAAGCTGTTGTCCGCCAATTGCATATATATAAGCTAATGACAGGTGATTTGCATTATATATAAACATATGATATCCAGTCTGATATATATATAAGTGGATTACAGCCAATCTGATATATATATAAGTGGATAACAGTCAATCTCATATATATATAAGCTGAATACTACCAATCTAGTATATATATAAATAAATGATATCTGATCTGATATATATGTAAATCAATAACAGTCAATCTGTATTATATATATATATTTATCACATCCAATTTACTACTTATATAAGTTAATAAAATGTAATATATAATCAATATTAGCCAATAACATTTGATTTAATACTAATATTAGTCTATAATATCTTATCTGTCTCTGATATTAGTCAATACCATTAGATCTATCACATTATATATATTCACACTTGTCAATATCCAAGTCATATCCAATCATCTCGTCAAATATAAGTTACATACTCTAATCATATTTAATCTTTAATTTTATATATATTCACAACTCTTTTATAATCTTTATATATATATATGTTTGATGGCAACGGTAATATTTTGATTTTAATGAAAAATGTTTAAATGTTGCTGCATAGCTCAAGTGTTATCACTTTGTTTTGGTTCTGAGCACCCCTGTTCGACCCTACATGGTAGCATTCTTTTATTTCGATTTTTTTGCGTCGTTTTGTTGTTCCCGATCTGGGTTGGTCTTCCTTTTACTATAGTAAAGTCAAAAGGTCAAACCAACTGGGAATCAAGGGGTATATGTAAAATCAAAGATAGGATTAAAGATACTTTTTATGGATATGAATTGAATTGTCATATATAGTTTTCTAAAGTAATACTGCGCATTATCTGAATTAGCTATTATATTATATTTAAATAAAAGGAAAGTCATTATACTTTGGTTAATGCTCAGGAAGATATTACTGCGCATAAGAAGGTATTGTGGTTAATTATTTTCAGATTGTACGGATTCATCAAAATAATGTTTGACAGTTTTTTTTGTAATAAAACAACAGTATAATACTACTGTTATAAGTTTTCTTCTTTTAATAATTTGTTTATTAAATTAAAGAGATGTAAAGGAAAAGTCTGTTTACATATTAAGGGAAGGTTTATGATTGCTTGTTATAATAAGACTATTATAAAAGTTAAAATCTCAAGAAATGAAATATAAATAGAGATATTATAGTTCTAGAGTATATTTTTTATTATAGTATAGCAAACGAAAAAATTAATATAAAATAAACTATTTAGCTGAAGTATAAAATGAACATTTTTTTTTTTTTTTTAATTTTTTATTATTATTATTTTTATTTTTTTTTTATATTTTTGTTTTTATATTTTTTTCTTATTTTTTATTATTATTTTTTTTTATTTTGTTTTTTTTTTTTTTATTTTTTTTTTATTATTTTTTTATTATTTTTATTATTTTGTTTTTTATTTATTTATATTTTATTTTAATGCTTTTATTATATTTATAATAAATTAGCATTTCAAAAAAATTGTGAATAAACATATTAATTTTTTTAGATAAATTCTATTTTTTTTAATATATATATGATATTCGGCTAGGGTGGAAATATTTGATTTATTTTAATTTTTACCCACCTGCGCACTATACCAAATCCCGGCGACCATCTAATCGTAGCATGCTTCAAACTCCGAAAAATTCCAAAGACCGACAATGCGCCTCTAATACCACTTTTCAGTTACTATTCGTCATTAGCTATCGATAGAGCCAAGAAGCGTACAAATACAATCAGTAGAAGTCGAGAAAAGTAGAATTATATTAATTTTATTTTTTGAATAAATATTGATTTCTCAAAAAAAATAAAAAAAAAAAATAATATTATAAATGCCGACTGAAGCCAATATTTTTTATTTATTTATTTATTTTTTGGTATCTTGCGTGCCCTTTAACCGAGGCGACAGATTGTTCAAATAATCTCAATTATAAGAGGTATATATATATATATTTGATATTCTTTATATTTTTTGTGAAGAGGTTGAAAAGTTGTAAAAAAATATTTTCAATGCAGTCATTGGTGCAATGATTCCACTTGAGGAATGAGGATGGGGGGTTGTTTTTTCAAGCAGAATAAACAAAAATAATACTCTTATTTATTTATTTATTTATTTATTTTATTTTTCTTCTGTGTGCATCTCTTTCAATAACCATACATATTCACATTAACTTGCCATGAAAGTTACAATTGAAATTACTACAATCATACACATGCGCACATGTATGCACACACGTATTTTACCAAGAACATCTCCAAAAATATATTATATTTGTTAAAAGCGCAAGCTTTCACCAAGACCACGAGCAAGTTTTGATATGTATCAACTAGAAAACAATTACTCGCATTCTCTTTGTATGATAAAGCCACATTATTATGATTTTTTATTTTATATATTTTTTAGGCTCCCTGTAGTATATATTGGCAAAAATAGGAATAATCGATATATATATATTTGAAACAGTGAATAATAAGAAGAGTAGGCGTGTGCAGTGATGATAACTAATTTTCGTTTGTTGGTATATACCTTGATCGAAAAATATACTTTTACTGTAAAGGTTTAATACTCATGAGAAAAAGGTGGTAAGAATAGCGTCTGTACTTATGGCTATTGTAGAAAGCATATGTACAAAAGAAAAGCTTCCATTTCATGTTAGATTGAGTAATGATAAAGGTGCATTACATACCAGAAACGAAAGCCAATTTATTGGTGGGGCAAGTTTTTGTTTACAAATAAAGGGCTTTTATCCATTATATACGCTTGGGATAATTCACGGTGATTACAATGGTTCAAAAAATAAGACACAATATTCTTAACTAATATGAATTTTTATTGTGAAAAGAGTTTATTTTGAGTGATAATAGTATCCGTGATGGCACAATAAGTTAAACCTGTTTTGTAAAGAACTTAAGAATAAGTAGTTTCACCACAGAAAGTCAATCGGTTTTTTTTTAAAAAGGAAGAGAACCAGAAAATCATAAAATTACAAGGAAGTAAAGTATAAGATTTTTCCACCCCTGGGAAAATATGTATGAACAGGCAGTACGCATCGCAAGAGAGGTAGACGATTGGCTTATTCCCCGTATGACATAGCTCAATAAATAAATAAATAATATTTAAATTTTGAGCCACAACAATTAAACGATGTTTTTCCCCATTTTGATTCTTTGTGTAGATAGAATTTGGAACGATTACAAAACAGTAATAAAAATAAATAAGTTATACAACAATGGTAATGTATTTTAAGAGGTTAAAACCATCGACCACATGGAGGTCAAAGTGAGACTCCAATAACTCCCAAATATTTTCTCATTCACGTTTATTGTCAATCAAATTACCTTGGCCTCATCCCGCACACCAAAGGTATCAACCATTTTTTATTCTCATTATTGTTATTCTATACTTCATCTGTATCCTTCATCACGCGTTTTTTCACCCTGGACAAGAGTCGATGTATTTTGCTTGATGTTAAAAAATCATCTGTTTCTATAGGTGTTTCTATGTGTTCTCTAATCCTTTTTTAGGAATCAGAGATCTATTGCACTGAATTTAAAAAGAAAGAAAGAAAGAAAGAATGACAAAGAAATTGAATTGTCTAAAATTGCACCCAACTCAAATTAATTCTTGGTACAGTTGGCGTTTGTGTGCGTGGATAAACAATATAAAAGAAAGGAATAACTAATTGCCTTTCAATATTAGCAAAATCGTTGCTATTATGGTGGACGATGAGGACTGTAGTGGTATATGAGTTTTGGTTAGGTGCAACTGTACTAATATTATTTTGTTTTTTTCGGCAGTTGCTTTGTGTTGGCAGTTTAATTATTTTCATGAAAAATGATAAAATGGTAAGAAATATAAAAACCTATAAATCCAGTGTTATTTGATTATGTACTGGATCCGATTGTTTTGCGTGAGTGCGGGTGTGTGCGCAGAATGGTATCCTTTGATGTACCATATTCATTTATTTATGACCAAAACCGATAATTTCTTATGTATACCCATCTGCCAACTAGTCGAAAAGTTTAGTAGCAGTACTCCTAATGATTTGCACCAGTGCTTATTTCCATGTCATGTAAGACACATTAGTATAAAAATACACCTTTCTTTTTCTTTTTCTTTTTCTTCAGCAGCCACTTGAATGTAAAGTATATCGACCAACTCGGGTTCATTGAAAACTGTAAAATAAATATGAAACTTTTCTTGCTAATTGCCTTGTAAATATTTTCGCAATTACATTTACTGTTCTCTACAAGAGCCTATCTGAAAACAAATATAATATTTCTTGCTTTAATTAGAACTGTGGAGGCTCAATTAGCATGAAAAACAATATTCGACTGTATAAGTATAATTTCTTGAAGATGTCGAGTATATCTGACTCTGGGTATCACACACAAGTACTCTGTTTTTTTTCTTTAAAATTAAATACAATAGAAGCTGTTAATAAAATAAGTTAATATAAAGAGTACATAATGATAGAGAAAAACAAATAAGTATTTCTATACTGTCAAATATATACACGGTTTTGTCAAGTACTATCGTGGTTACTATTTGATTTTTTGAATTCAAGATATTAGAGTTACAAAGTACTTGTGGCGTCCATTATAATACCTTGGGCTGGTAATATAAAACGAAACTCATTGGTATCCAGAGCTATATCATTAAGAAAGAGTAAAATGCGTACTTAGGGATGTTCCTTGGAGTACTTTCCCTGCCTACTTTACACTCGCGTTTTAATAATAATTATCGTTTATTTCCGTACTTTGGTAATTAATATTATATATGTATATATATATATATACCAACGCCTTTTTTTGTTAAATATTTAAATTGAAAGGGTTGCTCTAACACAAAGGTCGGATGTTTGACTGTCGAAACTTGACCAAAACTTGCAAGTAATTAGTGTGATAGATGTACAATTAATAATGATATTTATAATATTATGATCAATCTTACTCACAAGTATTTTAATCAAGATTATTACACCAAAAAGTATTTTACTCAAAAATATTAAAGGCACCCAACAAGTGTTGTACTTTTTTATTGAACATTATTTGAATAGCAGTTAAAGCATTGCTGCAACGAATTGTGAAGCATCGATAGCTAGTAAAACCCTTATTGTCATTATATTAAAATATATATATAGAATTCAATTTGTAATTCTTACTAATAGAGACCGTAAGCTTAGTAGAGTTAATTACATTGATAATAAACTGATATATCTCAATAACCAAGACCAAAAAAAATCGTATAAAACATATTTTATTTTTATTTTTATTATTGTAGATAAAGGTACTTCTTCTTTTAGATTTCCTGAAACCGCCACACATAGTATACTTTTTTTTAAGAGAAGACAAACCTTTTCAATTCGAAGAAGAGTATGATACTGAGACACCACTATCGTCATTTGACAATAACTATCCGGATTCAAGTGAGGAGTCCAACAATGAGAATGAAGCTGACATTGTTGGTGTCATAGTATTTAAAGATACGACGGATTCAGGTATGCACCTATTGAACAAAGAAATATACATGAATCATATTACAGATAATAATGATACTTATCATAACACTTGCCTTTCTGTAGGCCTATATTTGAAAATAAATGGCACGTCTCAAGCAATTCAACTTATGGTTCTATTCGGTTTTGTCTTTTAAGTGGTTTACTTGGTTCAAGCAGGGAGGATCTACAACACTGAAATTATTCCAATACTTTCTTGTTACCTATGAGAAGGATACTGATCCACATGTCTGTTGATGTATCGAAAATCATGTCTGGATTCGATCTTGTGACAAAAACCGTCTTCAAGTACACCATCTGTATCAAACGTGATATAATAGACTTGCCAGGGTATCATCAATCCAACTGTTCCTCCGAGAAGCATATTCCACCCCATCTATCTATGACAGTTATTCTCTGTATGTTGATCCAACAATTGAAAAGCCAGTCCCTCTCATGGTATTTCTTTACAGCTTACTGAGAAAATATCTTGTCACAACATTTCCACAAAGTCAAGTCAGATGAGTAAATCGTGCACTAGGGGTCAAGCAAAACAATAGAAAGTACGATGACGGACGTATACGATGATGCAATTTAGACTGATATGCTCGGTGAAGCCGACGGGACCTTTGTAAATCATGCCCATTCTCTCATGTTGACATTGAATGTATATTGGCTTAAGCTGTTTGAAGGCCGGACTTATACAGGCGGTGCTTTGTACTTACTTATCAGCAATTTCCCCAAGGAAGACCAAATGAGACCAGAAAATATTATCCTCGTTGATGTCATGTCTGGTCCAAAGGAAGTAGAGGGCGACTAGATGGACATATTTGTGGAAACATTTGTTGATGGGATGGTAGACTGTTATGGTGGTATAGCTGTGGAGACTACCAAGTTCCCTGATGATACTACTGTCTATACTACTATCATGTATGTCGCTTCCGAGATACATGCTGCTAGAAATACTGCCGGATTCATAGAACATGTCATGTAAACACATATGGCTGCCATAAATGCAAACGATATTTCTCCGTGATTACTGCATCAAGTAAGATTAATTACTTTGGGTGTGACAATGAAAACTGGGCATCACGGACAGAAGAGACGATATCCATATATGACAATATGTGGTTTTGCACAGACTCAGATGTAGAAAGAGAAAATTTGGAGAAGCAGAACGGCATGCAGTTTTCAGAGTTGCATCGCTTATATGATTGTTGATATCACGCACAACATATTTCTTGTGATAGCGAACCGTATGGTCAGTGTTTGAAACGACTTTGTATTTTTCCACTGATGTTATTGCTCGTATACAACGCTTTGCTGATGATATTCCTCTTCCTCCTGAATATACCGTCTTATTCGAAAAAAGTCGCGTCTGAGTTCCTATATATGAAGGCAGGTGAGTGGCGATCGTTGTGTCTGGTGCATTTTCTGGTGGTGTTGGAGGAGTTTTTGCCCAAAAGTGATTAAAATACCTAGACCAATCTTGCTAAGGCATGCCGAAAGTTGAAAGGTCCATTGAACAAGTACTTACATATAGACTACACAGGCCAGCCCCTTGGTAAATTTGGGAAATAATGTCAGAGTATTTACGAAAAAAAAAGCAGTAGCACACCAAATATGCATTTGTGTGAGTTGATGCTTGAATTTGGTCCGGTCTTTACATTTTGTATGTATAACCTTAAGATATACAAGTATAAGTTAAAAAAACGTCAAGACAAACTACCGTAATGGTCTAGAGGTGACATTAATGAGCGTTTTTCTGGAGAATGCGTTCACTGACACTTTTCTTCCTGTATATTCCATTAATCTTCTGCTGCGTATAATAAGAATTTCCTAAGGCGTCGCGCAAGTGCTATCTGAATCTCATATACCGTGTCTTCAGTGTATTGATAATGGTTATCATCCTGCATTTCCATTCGGCCTCCCGATGTTCCAGCAAGTCGTCAACAGCCTATGGTACAATGTAATCGGAACTAAGGCGTCGCCACCAACTACCATGCCATTGAAGTTACAACATTTGAATACGATGAAGTATGATTACTCTTAATGGCTATTCAAATTCTATGTCAAGGCTTACCAGAATACTTTTTTTTTCTGCGGCGTGGGGAGTATTTCACTTGGTGAGAATGTGCTGGTAAACATTTGCATTCAGAAGATGAAGAATATTTCGTTGCTTGGCCAGGAGTTCTTTAGTGAACAGAAGAAATGTCGCAGCTCAATTGTGCGGGTTATGTTTTTTTGGTAGGATAGTTGACGACATCTCCAAATTCCCTGGTCAGATTGAATACATATTTACTTGTCATCAAGATTGGTAGAATCAAAAGTGTCAACGTTTGGTTTTTTAAAAAGATTTGTGACGCCATTCTGTCAGAATTAAGCGTTATTTGGATAAGGTCTGAATTTGTGGGTGAGTGGGTTTATTAAGAAGAGTATTGCGTGCATCATCCCGGTGCATCGTCTGCATTCGTATTTCGCGTTGACTACGCACAACATCCAGGGTGGGATCCAAAAGCGCCTAGTCATCCCACTGCCTAGAAAAGTAGTCATGAAAAAATAAAAAAATAGAATGATTTATATTACTTATATAAATAATTATAATAAGAGTTATTTTGACTGCGAAAGGGTTTGCCTTTATTTATCTCTCTATTTTTCTCTGGTTTTAGCATTACTTCTTTATCAAATATTTAAAATTATAGTGAATTCTATTATCAACGAATAGTAAAAACCGTTATTTATTTTTATTGTTTTTATCAAAAGTATGAAAGACAAAATACCTGTATATTTAATACCCAATGCTCACCATTTTCTTAGCTTTTATCAAAATAAACTTACAGAGAGCGATATTACAATTTCCAACGAAAAAAATCGTGGATAAAACAATCAAGGTTATATAATTAAATAATTGTTTTGTATATATATATATTTCATTAATCGGCTGTAAAATAAAGTAAAATAAAATAAAATAACTATTTATTTATTACTTCCCGTCTCGACATTACTACCGCATCATCTTTTATCGATTCAACCCACATCTTTCAAAACTATGAATAAAAATCAATAAAATACTATATACTCTGTATTTTTTTTTATTGCTGCCGCGTGTTATTCTATGCAACAACACGCACCTTTTTCTCCTTCAAAAGTTCGACGTTTCTTGGAATAGCTGGACACTTGGAAAAGCTAATGACCTTTATTCTTTTTGATCATTTCTCCGTCCTTTTAACTTGCTAAAGTATTCTTTGATCTGTGTTATAATATCAACAATTAGGAATTCTAAATAAAAAAATGACACTCCTTTGTAAAAAGAAAAAAAAAATGTTAAAATTATTTGAACAAAAGCCGTGGATTATACTTACTCTTATCTTTCTTGTTCGACGACGAGAAAACCGATTACGCCCGGCTAACTTTTCCGGCAAGGATTTTTCCTTATGAAGTTTATACGAAAGGTGTCTACAAGCTTTCTCTTCCATGACTGAAGACAAAACATACTCTACTTCAGGCTGCATATGGTTGTAGCTCTGCACCATTCCAGCAATTGGGCGGTTAGATATCGAGAAGGTACCCTCATCAATGTTCAATGGCGTAGCTGTCATAACTGCTTGTGTTGGAGAACGGATCATACTGAAAAAAAAGGTAGAAATTACAATGCGCACAGTTGTTTGATAACAATTGAAAATGTGGGATAGTTTTCCATGTTCACAAGTTGAAAACACAGTTTTACTGTATTATATTGGCTCGGATATAACAAGCAACAAAAGTTATTCTATTTATTATTATAAAGACTTTGTCAATAAAGTACATGTAGCACTTGTTTCCCTTTTATTCCATTGGTAAAGAAACACACTTGTCGTGTCTTCTACAATGGAACGAAATTTTGAAGAGTGTCATTGCACTGAATGCATTAAAAGTGATGATGGGATACACTCTAGTACCAAAGAGAATTTCCCATCGTTATAGCAAGAAAGTAGCTTTAAAAGATGCCGTTAGAAGTGAAATGTGTATGGCATTCAAGGTATAAAATTTGCGTTTTTATATGTTAACAGATTTTATATTTAACACAGGTGCGTAGACACATTTAATGAACGTTGATGCAGATTTTAAGTCATATTTATTTGAGTATAAAAAAAAACGACTCTCGTATTATATTCTATATTTGTAGCTATTGTAATTCATGAATATGGATCTGCGGAAGTTCATGCACGTCAGTCTGACTTACCCATCTGATATCTCCCCTATGTCATTTGTCAATGTTTCTGTCGACAGTGAGGTCGATGAAAATTTCAATGAAATTGACGTTGAGCATGAGAGCAATGAGAATGCCGAAGATATTGATGATATTAAAGTTGAAGAGGTAAACACTGAATGTTCGTATAAAAATTGAAGAAAAAACCTAAAAAAAAGAGGAAAAAAAGTGTTAGTTTTTTTCTATTTTAAAGTAGATATGTTTTCAAACAGCAGTATGCCTGAGAATCATGTACACAGATTCATCGCAACATTTATTGTGCTATTCGAAATTTGCTACGTGATCACCAACAACTTGCCTTTTAGTGGGTGGTTTAAAGCTGAGAACATTATCCTTGTAGGACTTTTGCCTGGTCCCAAGGAGCCCAAAACTGACGAAATAAATAACTATCTTGAGCCAATGGTAGATGAATTTGTACAGCTGCATCGTGGAGTAAGAGTCCCAGCATTCGAGTTTCCTGCTGGCGAAGTGATTCGTGCTGCATTGATGATGGTTGCCTGCAACATCCCAGCTGTCAGAAAGACCAGCGGATTTACTGCATTGAGAAGCAAAATCGGCAGAAAATTTGCATTTATGAAAGCAGACGAGTGGAAATCGTGGGTGTTGGTGTATTCTCCTCTGGTGTTGAAGTATGTGCTCCCATCCTTGCATTTCATTAACTGGATTTATTTTTTTTATTTATGTCGTCACCTCGTAATACCCAGCATTACATTTGATGATATTAATACCGCCCATAGACATCTCGAACAATTTTGTGAAAAATGCAACAAGATTTACACCGCCACAATCCTTACCTGTAACATGCACCTAAACCCTCGTTTTCGAGAAACTATTCTAGATTTTGGACCAGTGTACAGTTATTGGCTCTTTATATTCGAGAGATACAATGACCTACTCAAGAATATCAGTACAAACGGCAAGGACAGTTTTAAAGCCACGTTTATGAGATGCTTTGTTGAAGATATAAAAAAGTGATTTTGTCAATTCTGCTCTTACATGTCCCACTCAAGCTCCCTTTCTTCCTGTCTTTTCCAAACTCGTCTGTTTATCCACACCTGTCCTAACCTCGCTACCTGCCTCCTCCACACTTGTTCAACCACCATTAATTTTGTAAGCATTTGTAGATTCTTCTGAAACTACCAGAATTATTATCATTGGCAATGAACCTCTCCCGTCTACATCCTTCACACTTTCAGTTAGTAAACCTTCTTCAATGGGTGATATTGATTATCCCTACTTGTTGCAATACTACAAACTTGCATACCTCACCCCCGATCTCGTCCATTATCAAAGTTCTGCCGCCTCTTTATTCTTTGCCAATGATCAGATTATAAAGTTGGAATCAATCAACAATATTGGCCAAGTGTACTAAGGCAATAATTGAACGACTGGCCGCGGATCATACGTGCAATCATTGTTTCCTGGCAGTGATAGAAGTACAGAAACAACCTTGACTTGTCAAATCAAGTATATCCATTCATTCCTTTACTCCTCCCCCAACATAGTCATATTATAAAACCAATTCCACTCATCATAATCAACATGTATTCGCGTTTGTCAACTGACTTCCTTTACTTGCAGATAAATTAAAAGAGAAAGACGGAGTTGCCATTTATGGTTCAACACCTTCGCCGTCAAATTATCATTCAATTTTGCCTATACATAGAATCTCTTTAGAAGTAGCAATTGCTAATCATACAACAGGACTTGTCTAAAAAAACTGGTAATTGCCTTACCAAAAAAGCTTTACGCTTAACAAAAACAATAATAAATATCCTTTCTTTCTTTTTTAAAACAGAAAAAGAAAAATAAATGATGATAACAAAAAAGGACAGAACAAAATAATTACTACCTGTATATAAATCGTCAGCATTGAGTTTGTGAAGATGAGATAAACAATAATTTTTATTATTTTTATTGTGGCCCATCTCTTAGGGTCCACGGAGGGAAACATAACGCAACAACATCGGGAGCTGGTTTCTCAGACAGGCTGGTGAGATTTCTGTCCAACAACTGACGAATGTTGCTACCCAAGTTTGCTCTCACAATTTTATCAATGATGAAGATGAGGTTGTTAAACTAAAAACATAGTTATATATATTAGGGGGTTTCATTATCTCTTCGGATAGAAATTCAGATTAGGATTCGGATGGCGGGTTTTAAACATGTAGCCAATGAAAACTTTTATAAAATGGAAATTATTGAGTCCCCCTTTTTAATTAAACGTCTTATTCTTGTACCTGATACTTTATTATATACGATTATGTTAATATCTATCACTTATATTGGGAATTTTGCTTATTAAAGCTTGTATATAAAGTAGAAATATGTAAGACAGGCAAATAAATTGACAAATTCTTGCTTTAAGTATTTCAAGACGTCAAAATGAGCAATCCTCAATTTCAATCCAAAAGCTTTTTTCTTCAGGTTAAATCTACACATTTTAATTCTATTCAGGTTCTTCTAAGCCAATCATTTTACCATTTAAAAACCCCCTTTACGAATCATAATCTGAATTTCTATCCGAAGAGATAATGAAATCCCCTATTATATTTAAGTCTGCTATTACAGATATTTTAGATTTTATTATAGGATGTTTTTTTTTTGCAGTGGTGTGATGTTAGGTATACCAGTATCTTTGGGTATTTACCTATTACCAGCTTTAGTTCGGTAGTCTTTTCACAATTGAGGCCAACACCCAAGATTCCATAATTCATGCAGAGTTACTGGTATATATACCTCTTTGAGCATTTGCTTGGTGTCTGCTATATTTGTCTAGTCTTTTCATAGTCAAGGCTACTAATTGAGATTCCGCTGCTCATCTGGGGTAAAAGGTATATATGCTTTTTTTTTTAATAGTTAATCATTGCTTGTTGAAATTGTCTAATAATTTTACAGTCAACGCTGATGATCAAGTTTCTGCTATTCGTCGAAGTAACAGGCGTACACCCTCCTTTGAATATCTTTCTGTCATCCATCATATTTATCTAGTCATACCATAGTCCACACCAAGGTTCAAGAGTTTAGTCTCCACCCAGGTTCACAGATATTCAAGTATAATTGCCCTTTTAGGACTGCCGGCTGCTATTGCCTATTGCTTTTAATATATAGGTCAAGGGATAAATTTCCTACTCTCAACCATGAGCCACAGGTATCACCGTTTATTTTGAACATTTATTTATTATCGATTATATTTGATTAGTATTTTAAATCCGAGTCCAACGATCAAGCTTCAGCTTTCCGGGAAGGGTTGAAGATATCCATGTACCTTTTATTTTTTTAATATTGACTGAATTTCTCTGGCGTTTGCACATTTAAGTCCATTGATCAAGTCTTTGGTCATTATCAAGTTTCCACTCAACATTATTGGGTAAAGGTATATAAGATTCTTAGATTACTTTCTCACAGCCAATGACATTTATCAAGCGTTTTTAGAGTCCTGGTCAACGATCAAGATCCGGTTATTAATTCAACGTCTTAGATATATAAGTGTATTTAAATATTACTTTACTACTGATTCTATCTATTTAATTTTTTTTCTTTTTCTTTTTTACATTCTATGCTAGCCCTCACGGCTCTAGTCTCCATCAAGGCTTATAGACATACAAGGTTTTTTTTATTGGAATATGTTCTTACTATCAGTTTTAATTTTTCTAGTAATTTCACAGTTCATACCAACGATTAGGCTTCCGATTTCCATCCAGGGCTACAGACATACATCTTTATTACACCATTTACTTACATCCTGTTTTATATGTCCAGAATCTTCACAGCTCATGTCAACAGTCACGGTTTTGACCTACATCTCCAACCATAGGTATATATATATTTCCGAGAATTTACTTACTATTAGGTGTATTTTTCTAGTGTTTTCATAGTAAAGACCAACGATTAATATTCCGACATTTTCCTACAGTCATAGACATACAAGTCTCTTTGAGCCTTTAGTTACTTTAAGCTGTATATTCCCATACTTTTTACGGCAAAGACCAGCGATCAAGGTTTCACTCTCCATAAAAATCCTCAGGTATACAAAGCTCTTTAAATATTTTCTTACTATGAATTAGATTATTCTAGTGTTTACACAGTCAAAGCCAAACTATAAAGCCTCTGTTGCCCGTCCAGGTTCTCCAGTATATATATATATATATATTGAGCATCTACTTACTGGTTGTTGTTTTTAGTTATCTTGACATAGTCAAAACCAACGATTAAGGTTTCACCATACATCCAGGGTATGAGATACACATGTCTCGTTTAGTATTTAGCTATCAACTATTATTTTGTCTAGCTTTTTTTTTTATATTTTAAGCCAACGATCAAGTTTTGAATATTTATTCATGATCACAGGTATATATTTCTTTTTGAAAATATACTTATTGTTGGCTTTCTTTTTTTAGTCTATTTACCAACAGGGCGAACGATCAATATTCCGCTGCCTATTTTGGGCTATATGTATACATGACTCTTTAAGCAGTTAATACCTGTCGCTTTTATTTGTCTAGTCTTTTAATCCCTAAGCCCAAAATTTATGGCTCTGCTCTACATCATGGGCCGTAGGTATACAAGTCTCTTTGTAAATATATTCACTGATGGTTATAAATACTTATAATTTTACAATTAGTGTCAAGGATCGTTGTTTAACTCTTATTCATGGGTTACAGGTATACATTGTTTAGTTGCCCATTATTCTTTGAATGATGCTTGTATTTGCTTAGTTTTTTCTTTCTTTGTAGCTTAGGTCAATGATCATGGTTTTATTCTTTGTTAAAAATCAAAGACATACGAGAAGTTTTAGGAATTTTCTCACTGAAAATTGTATTTACTAATTTTTTTTACAGCCGATACCAGGTATCAGTATTGTTCTGGGTGGTACTGAAAATGGGCAATGAGATACTGCACGAATCCTGGACCCCCTTGGATGCTCGTCAATAAGAGTTTGTATTCCAACATAATACACTTTCCTCATACACCTTGTGGCAATCCTGGCACAAAACATATTTATGAACGCTTTTGGTCATGGATGAAAGCTCCGTTTTGTATTTGAGGCCAGAAATGTTCTATGGCAATTGTAAATTCTTCTTGTAAGTTGTCTAGAGCTTATTGATGAACGTTATCAGGATGACAGCGCCTTTGTTGACCACATAGCGGAGAGCTAACATTACCACAAAAGTAGTAATGATCCTGTGCACTGGGTTCTCAGGCATATCGGGCGGGGGGGGGGCAAAAGGATCTATTGTAAAAAACCAAAAAAAAAAATCATCTCCTTTTTTTTCAATTTTTTCTTTCTGCCATAGCACAACGCCAACCTTCATTAACAAATTCCTCGACCTCCACCTTAACAACATCTTCATCTTCATTATCGTTTTCTTTGTTTTCATCGCCATTGTATTTGCTGTTGTGAATCTCCTCATTCGTAACTGGAACATTCTCATCGTCAGACACTGGGGTTCCTTCCCAAGCAGGTGAGTTGGTCTGACCACACG
This sequence comes from Phycomyces blakesleeanus NRRL 1555(-), assembly GCF_001638985.1. Taxonomy (NCBI): domain Eukaryota; kingdom Fungi; phylum Mucoromycota; class Mucoromycetes; order Mucorales; family Phycomycetaceae; genus Phycomyces; species Phycomyces blakesleeanus. Next base: position 920,644 of record NW_017265136.1, on the reverse strand, counting down.
CTTCTTCTGTGCTTCTGGATTGACATGTTTAAATGGCTGTATTTAGAATATGTTACATAGTTACGCTCTATTATTTTTATTTAAATAAATATTTCCTACGTTCAACATCAACCTCTATCAAATTTCTTTGGGCAGAAGATTGTGTTAAAACATGTTATTTTTTGAACTACAAAAAAATAGAATATAATAGAATAATACTACAAACTGCGTACCACTTTCACATCTTATAGCATCTAATCTTGCTCTTTTGTTATGGCGCTGAGCAGTTTTTCCGGCTACAGAACTATAGACTAGTTCGTTCTGACTACATCCAGCGCAATAGCACTTTTTATTGTAAGGCTGAGGGGTTGAGAACATTTGGTGTGGACAGACTAAAAGCAAAAAAAAGGGCAAAAAAAGGGTAAAACAAGTCCATCTTGAACTTAGCCAATCAGCTTTAATTATGACTGTCCACACCTTTTTTTTAAAAAAAGTTCAAAATACATATTAGGTAATGCTATGCTCATAATTCCATCACTGTCAGTAAGCATAGTCAATGCTTCATATTCAAATACATCAACATAAATAAGTCTGTTTTGTTGTGGATAAAGACGAATTTGTCTATATTATCCAATTACAACTCTTCAGAATCTTTCACTGCTTGAATCTGTATCTGCATATTGTCAAAGCATATGTATGCAAACAATATCCCCTGTCTCTAAAAGTCCTCCCAATCAGTACAAGAACTCTTAACAATTTTCATCAATAAAAATCATTCTTCTTGAGCTCAAAACTCTCTCCATCTCATAATCTAATTATCTACGCCACTTTTTTTTTACAAACACATTTATTACAGGTATAACATTTTAGCCAAAATAGCCTGTCAGTATATATTACTCTTATAAAGTTATAAATAATAATCAATACTCATCTACCTTCATTTTAACTCCATCCTTTTCGTCTCTTATTTTTTTTTAAAAAACGTATCTTCTTGTATCGCCTGTACCTTACATTAAACTATCGTAATAAAAGTATGTCCACCCCCAGCGCTATTGAGCTCGTTTCTCATCAGGAAGATGACGATCAGTCACATTCCTGGATGAAGCCAGATGGTGGTAAAGATGGATTGTCATCGATTGATCGGCTGCAGTACTTTCTGTTGAAAGACGACACAGACAATCTGAGGAAGTACCTTGGTGGCTTCAAGAACGGGAAGAAGGTCAAGGTCAGCAAGACCAGAGTGATCAACGACTGCTGCCAGTATTTTCACAAGCAGGGTGTGAAGCGCACCAGCTCTCAAATAAAAAGCAAGCTGACGTATCTGATCAACAAGCAATATCCTATTGCATTCAAAGCCTGGGAAGACAGTACAATGAGAATTGGCAAAGAAGAAATGTATCAATGTGAAAAAGATGAACTTGAAGGTATGAATATTGTTATATATAAGTTAAAACAAATATCGAAATAATTTAAATTATTTTTTAAAAGTATATCTTAATGATATATGCCCAAACTTCACACAGATAAGAAAAGTACTTGGTGAAAGTAAGGCAAAGTCATCTGCCATATGTAATACAACAACGTTCTTCGACTTAAACAAAGCCCAAGACATAAGCAAGGGCGAGGACGGTGAAGACGGTGAAAACAATGGAGGTGACGAAGCCAGTGAGAGCAGTACCTCCGAGCACTCTGACGCCAGTGCGTACAGTGGCAAAAGACGGTCTAAATTCTTTGGCAAGATTGTGAAGAACACGGCAAAGAGATCAGTTAAGAGCATAGAGGATGTCGGGCATGGTATAAAAGAGTTCAATGATGCCCGGATATTGCTCTTAGAATCAAAGTATGAGAAAGAGCTCAAGAACCAGAAGGAGAAGCTGCAAAAAAAGCTTCAATGCGAGCAGTGGGTAAAAGGAGTGATCCTTATGGCGAAAACATTTGACTGGTCTGAGGAGAAGACTAAGAATGAATTAGAAGAGGTGTATAATCAATACCTTAATTAATAAATTATATTTCTTCTATTTATACTATGCGTTTAATTTTTATATATATTTATATACAAATTCTCAGAACTAATGTTATTTTATTTAAAAAAATGTAAAGGCATGTAGACTATATAAAAATACTATCATTAAAGCAGGCAAAATTGATCTTCTACTTACGTCTTCAAAATAGTTTGATAATAAAATATTAAAGAAAGAGAAGAACATAAATAATGACGAAATATCTATTTAATTACAGCTGTCAAATGCCGAAAAGTGAGATCTATCTAATAGATATAAAAGCTAATACTTCTGTTTTTTTTAATGCATTTAGAATGATCAAAGTTTATTTTCTTTATTCAAGAAGATGTATTCTTTTCTTTTGACATAACAACACGTTGTGTCTGAATCCACCTTGTATTTCCGTCTATATTCTGGGATCCATCTACTACACCAGACTCCTCTGAATATCCTGTCTTCCGCAGGCGTTCAACTTCAGCTTTCTCTCTATCTTCCCATCGACGCTTGGCTTCCTGAGACCATTTGTCGTCATCTTGACACATCAGGAAATTGTTCAAGGCTACGCAAACCCGAATCCATGCATTAACCTTTACAACATCTTCCTTTCTTTTTATCCTTACAGGGATTGATTTGAGAGAGTAGAATCTCTCTTTTAAGATTCCAAATGCATGCTCAATTTTTACTTGCATTCTCGAGATCTTTGTATTGAACCCTTGATCTGCTAACGAGAGTTCACTGTTCCTTGACTTCTTTTTGATTGGAACAATATAGTTTGTAGTCTTGTATTCCGCGTATGCCAACACGTACTTGTCACCAGAAAAGAATCACTTCAGGAATTTTCTAAACTCACACTTAGACGAAGTATGCATATCATGCAAACTTCCAAAGAAACCGGTTGACATGTATCGGATTATGTGTCTATTATCACACTCTGCGACACTGTTTACACAGTAAGCGGATCTGCGACCGAAAAACTGCTCTGGCTTCCACGATGGTGCTTTTGCCAGCTTAAATAAGCATCCGTCAAGAAATCCAACAAGGTTTGGAAATCCTAATGGATATTCATTTGCTCGTTTTATCTCTGCTTTCTCAGATTCGGTTGGCCAATAAACGAACTTGTGCTCTAAAGAGAGAATTACTTTGAAGAATCTGGTTGTTATATTCTCGATAGAGCCCTCTATTTGTTTTTATTGTAGGAAACAGGTGAATAAATTTGCTTTTGTATATGTGGGTAAACAGTCGTAGACTATTATCCTGAGTTACTTACTTCCTATTCCAGAACGTCTTGCCAAACGGCCACTTGACGAAGAATTACCATTTGATCCTAATCGGTCAAGAACAATGGAAATCTGTAGTCTAACATCGATCGAGTAAAATCCTGACAATTGTTGGCAAAGCTCGTGGTTTTTTACAAGATCATACAGCTTATAAAAAGAGCTTTTGCTCATTCGAAGCTCTTCCAGGAAGCCGCTTTCATCCAAGGCAAGCAGAAAATTCAATCTTTCTTTTCGAGTTACAAGTTTCTTGGCCTTGTTTTGCCCTTTGAAAAAATAGCGTCCTTTGCTGATTTTGTCTTGGGCCTTCGTAACCATCAATTTCTCCTGTTGTAGCTTTAATTTGCATATGTTTGCACCATCTTTGTACCTATCATGATCTTCCTCACAAGCAATGACATTAGAGTCGGACAAAATCTTGATCATCTTCTTCAACGTGTGTTGAGTGATAGCTGCAGATGCATCCAAAGTTGATTTTACGAGTATATTTATTGGAGTATGCGCCATTTTTTTAAGATAATAAGTAAAAGAGTAATATATTTCTCACTTTTATATATACTAGTATTTAATTATAGCAAGTATATATGCTTCAAACCGTCGTTTGCTATTTAAATGTAATGCAACTAGAAGGGATGCATGACACTATTATGCAAGTAGTATCAGACGAAAACTGACCAATCATAGCCGTTAATTAATTTTGCCCTTTTTTTGAACTTTTAGTCTGTCCACACCAACTCTTTCCGGAAATTATTGGTGCAAAAATAAAAATCAATTTGGTGCACAAACAAAAATAAATTTGGTGCAAAAATAAAAAATTATTTAGTGCAAAAACAAAAGATAAAATTTGATGCATTTTTTTTTACCATTTCTCTGCTTAATTCATCTTTTTTGGTGCATTTGGTGCATTTGGTGCATTCCATTTTTGCACCAAATTGATTTTTATTTTTGCACCAAGAATTTCCGGAAAGAGTTGGTGTGGACAGACTAAAAGTTCAAAAAAAGTTCAAAAAAAGGGCAAAAATTTAGGCCATTTTATTGGATGAGAGTTTTAATTAATTTTGCCCTTTTTTGAACCTTCAAAAAAAGGGCAAAAAAAGGGCAAAATTAATTAACGGCTATGATTGGCCAGTTTTCGTCTGATACTACTTGCATGATAATATCATGCATCCCTTCTAGTTGCATTACACTTAAATAGCAAACGACAATTTAAAGCATATATACTTGGTATAATTAAATACTAGCGTGTATAAAAGTGAGAAATATATTACTCTTTTACTTATTATCTTAAAAAAATGCCGCATACTCCAATAAATATACTCGCAAAATCAACTTTGGATGCATCTGCAGCTATCACTCAACACACGTTGAAGAAGATGATCAAGATGTTGTCCGACTCTAATGTCATTACTTGTGAGGAAGATCATGACACGTACAAAGATTTTGCAAGCATATGCAAATTAAAGCTACAACAGGAGAAATTGATGGTTACGAAGGTCCAAGACAAAATCAGCAAAGGACGCTATTTTTTCAAAGGGCAAAACAAGGCCAAGAAACTTGTAACTCGAAAAGAAAGATTGAATTTTCTGCTTGCCTTGGATGAAAGCGGCTTCCTGGAAGAGCTTCGAATGAGCAAAAGCTCTTTTTATAAGCTGTATGATCTTGTAAAAAACCACGAGCTTTGCCAACAATTGTCAGGATTTTACTCGATCGATGTTAGACTACAGATTTCCATTGTTCTTGACCGATTAGGATCAAATGGTAATTCTTCGTCAAGTGGCCGTTTGGCAAGACGTTCTGGAATAGGAAGTAAGTAACTCAGGATAATAGTCTACGACTGTTTACCCACATATACAAAAGCAAATTTATTCACCTGTTTCCTACAATAAAAACAAATAGAGGGCTCTATCGAGAATATAACAACCAGATTCTTCAAAGTAATTCTCTCTTTAGAGCACAAGTTCGTTTATTGGCCAACCGAATCTGAGAAAGCAGAGATAAAACGAGCAAATGAATATCCATTAGGATTTCCAAACCTTGTTGGATTTCTTGACGGATGCTTATTTAAGCTGGCAAAAGCACCATCGTGGAAGCCAGAGCAGTTTTTCGGTCGCAGATCCGCTTACTGTGTAAACAGTGTCGCAGTGTGTGATCATAGACGCATAATCCGATACATGTCAACCGGTTTCTTTGGAAGTTCGCATGATATGCGTACTTTGTCTGAGTGTGAGCTTGGAAAATTCCCAGAGCGATTCTTTTCTGATGACGAGTACGTGTTGGCATACGCGGAATACAAGACTACAAACTATATTGTTCCAATCAAAAAGAAGTCAAGGAACAGTGAACTCTCGTTAGCAGACCAAGAGTTCAACACCAAGATCTCGAGCATGCGAGTAAAAATTGAGCATGCATTTGGAATCTTAAAAGAGAGATTCTACTCTCTCAAATCAATCCCTGTAAGGATAAAAAGAAAGGAAGACGTTGTAAAGGTTAACGCATGGATTCGGGTTTGCGTAGCCTTGAACAATTTCCTGATGTGTCAAGATGACGACAAATGGTCTCAGGAAGCCAAGCGTCGATGGGAAGATAGAGAGAAAGCTGAAGTTGAACGCCTGCGGAAGACAGGATATTCAGAGGAGTCTGGTGTAGTAGATGGATCCCAGAATATAGACGGAAATACAAGGTGGATCCAGACACAACGTGTTGTTATGTCAAAAGAGAAGAATAAATCTTCTTGAATAAAGAAAATAAACTTTGATCATTCTAAATACATTAAAAAAAACAGAAGTATTAGCTTTTATATCTATTAGATAGATCTCACTTTTCGGCATTTGACAGCTGTAATTAAATAGATATTTCGTCATTATTTATGTTCTTCTCTTTCTTTAATATTTTATTATCAAACTATTTTGAAGATGTAAGTAGAAGATCAATTTTGTCTGCTTTAATGATAGTATCTTTATATAGTCTATATGCCTTTACATTTTTTTAAATGAAATAACATTAGTTCTGAGAATTTGTATATAAATATATATAAAAATTAAACGCATAGTATAAATAGAAGAAATACAATTTATTAATTAAGGTATTGATTATACACCTCTTCTAATTCATTCTTAGTCTTCTCCTCAGACCAGTCAAATGTTTTTGCCATAAGGATCACTCCTTTTACCCGCTGCTCGCATTGAAGCTCTTTTTGCAGCTTCTCCTTCTGGTTCTTGAGCTCTTCCTCGTACTTTGATTCTAAGAGCGATATCCGGGCATCATTGAACTCTTTTATACCATGCCCAATATCCTCTATGCTCTTGACTGATCTTTTTGCCGTGTTCTTCACAATCTTGCCAAAGAATTTAGGGCGTCTTTTGCCACTGTACGCACTGGCGTCAGAGTGCTCGGAGGTGCTGCTTTCACTATTGCTTTGGACAATGGCCTCTCTCTGAGAACTGATCTCATTGCTGACATCAGCTCCCTGTTCTTCTTGGTCTTTGCAGCTTTTGCTGCTCTCACTGGCTTCGTCACCTCCATCATTTTCACCGTCTTCACCGTCTTCATCCTTGCTCATGTCTTGGGCTTTGTTTAAGTCCAAGGGCGTTGTTGTATTACATACAGCAGGTGACTTTGCCTTACTTTCACCAAGTACTTTTCTCATCTGCGTGAAGTTTGGGCATATATCATTAAGATATACTTATAAAAAATAATTTAAATTGTTTAGATGTTTGTTTTAACTTATACGTAACAATATTCATACCTTCAAGCTCATCTTTTTCACGTTGAGACATTTCTTCTTCGCTAATTCTCATTGTGCTGTCTTCTCAGGCTTTGAATGCAATAGGATATTGCTTGGTTATCAAATACGTCAGCTTGCTTTTTATTTGAGAGCTGGTGCGCTTCACACCCTGCTTGTCAAAATACTGGCAGCAGTCGTTGATCACTCTGGTCTTGCTGACCTTGACCTTCTTCCCGTTCTTGAAGCCACCAAGGTACTTCCTCAGATTGTCTGCGTCGTCTTTCAGCAGAAAGTACTGCAGCCGATCAATCGATGACAACCCATCTTTACCACCATCTGGCTTCATCCAGGAATGTGACTGATTGTCATCTTCCTGATGAGAAACGAACTCAATAGCGCTGGGGGTGGACATACTTTTATTACAATAGTTTAATGTAAGGTACAGGCGATACAAGAAGATAATTTTTTTTATAAAAAAAAAGACGAAAAGGATGGAGTTAAAATGAAGGTAGATGAGTATTGATTATTATTTATAACTTTATGAGTAATATATACTGACAAGCTATTTTGGCTAAAATGTTATACCTGTAATAAATGGATTTGTAAAAAAAGTGGTGTAGATAATTAGATTATGAGATGGAGAGAGGTTTGAGCTCAAGAAGAATGATTTTTATTGATGAGAATTGTTAAGAGTTCTTGTATTGATGGGGAGGACTTTTAGAGACAGGGGATATCGTTTGCATACGTATGCTTTGACGATATGCAGATACAGATTCAAGCAGTGAAAGATTCTGAAGAGTTGTAATTGGATAATATAAACAAATTCGTCTTTATCCACAACAAAACAGACTTCTTTATGTTGATATATTTGAATATGAAGCATTGACTATGCTTACTGACAGTGACAGCATTATGAGCATAGCATTACCTAATATGTATTTTGAACTAATTTTGAACTTTTTTTAAAAAAAAGGTGTGGACAGTCATAATTAAAGCTGATTGGCTAAGTTCAAGATGGACTTGTTTTACCCTTTTCTTGCCCTTTTTTGAACTTTTAGTCTGTCCACACCAAGTGTATATTAAAAAAGAGATAATACTGAAATCGTACCAAACGAGAATAGCCGAATCATGTTTGAAAACCTAATTAGATCAAACAGGCTCTTAACATATCTACTTTTCTACAGAAGGAAGTCATTAAAGAAAGAAATTGAGCTCAAGTCAGAACACTTAGATATAGAAGAAGTACGATTAATATACAAGCTTTTATCCTTAAATTCCTGTCGAAAGTCAGTGTTTATGGTAGTTAACGGCTTGAATCCCATATGAAGTATACTTATATGTACGAATAAGGAATACTAGCATCTCGCGGAATCAATCACTATTCAAAAGAAGTAACAGAAGGCCAAGAAAGACAATTGAATCGAGCAGATTTAAAGCTGCATGCTTATGGCAAAGACATTGGCATCTGAAACGTACAACTAATACGTTTATTATGTTTTTAACAAACTTGAGCCAGTTGTTCAACTTTTATGGGAAAAACACAGCCAATAATTAATTTAGTTTATATTAGGCTAGGCAGAGAACGCCAGAAATAATAGCACACATTTTGACAAATGGTGGTTCAGAATACTATAGGAATATGCGAAGAAACAAGAACAAGAAGAAAAAGAAGAAATATATGGAGGTGTATCGATGGCAGAAATATGAAAGTCAAAAGTAAAAGACGAGATTTTTTAGGAGAAAGTTTGAATATATAGAGACCCTCGCATATGAAGAAGACAGAACAAGAGTCTTGTTGATCGTTTTGGGGGATGTCATGTTTGGGAAAGATTTGGTCAAGCGGAAGAGGAACCGGCGTGGGGTTATTAGTAAACTTTTTGCCACATAGAAAACGTGTAGCTTCTGTTTTCTTGATGAGCTTGAAGCAGCCAGGACACCCGGTTTTAAGAACTTTGGTGTTCTGCAGAGTTTGCAATGTGACCAGGTGTGTCAGGGTGAGTCAAAGGAATCTCAATGCTGTCATTAATATGATAACCATCCCCAAGTCAGTTTGGCCAGGAGAAGAAGGACATGAGGTCTTTAACCGTTAGAAAAAAATCCAAGAAGAACAGTGTTAAAGTCGACACTGTCTCTTTCATGATACTATTGATCACTCTACCTGTTCTTCCGACAGATATCTCTACTTTTCTCTTCAGCACGTACATAAGGTTAGTGGTATTGGTACAGTTCCCGTTAGGAGTGCAAAAAATGGTATCATTAAAGCTAGTATGATAGTTAATTTCGCATTCGAACCATCCCTGTCAGACGCTGTTTCTTCAAATCAAAAAAAAAAGAGACTCCCTTGTATCGCCATATTAAACACGGTTTCCTTTTTATTAAGGATTTTAATTATTGTGGTTAAAAAGTCTAAACATAGATCTCTGTTCGTCTAGAAACTAATTTTCATTCGCCCAGAAAAAAAAATCTAACATCATCTAAATCTCAAGTAAAAGCACTTTAAGATGATAAAGTAAGGTTCTTCTATAATCAAATGAAATGGAGTAATTTTTAACTTTAATCAAAGTGGCTTTATACTTTTAAGTGCTATAATTTGCTACTGTTTTTTAAGCTCTAAAATTTAGTGTTTTTTTTCACTTCTTTACTATGTGTATACTTGAATAGTTATCATATACTTTTACTTGATAAAAAAGAAAAGACAAAAATATTATGTAAATTTAAGTTGAACAAATACTTTATTTTATTATTTATGTTCATCTATAAAAATAAATCATCACAATAGCCCAATAAAAGTCAACATGCAAGCAACCAAGCAAGTGAGCAAGTGAGCAAGTGAGCAAGCAGAGCCAAAGAGTAAATTAGCAAGCAAAGGGGCAAAGGATGGAATGAATGCCAGACTCGTAGTTTCGGAATATGGAATGTCTGTGCTGACCTAGTACTTTAAGTCTGCGCCAGTCATTTTCTCGGAGAGGAAAAGAGCGCGAGCGCGAGGGCGCGTTCCTTTCTCTTATTTGCTTGCCATATTATTCACTTTATTATATTATTATTTTTAAAATAAATAAATAAATAAATAAATAAATAAAACAGTTCCTTTTATATTTAACAATGTCCAACATTCGCATGGTAATATATACATATACATATACATATATGTCTGACTTCTTTTCTTCTTCTATACACGAAAGAAGTTACTGAGAAACATAATCGAAAAGTACCTTGACAAAGTTAACCTTACATTCTCTTTTCTTTTATTTCAAAAACAAAAACAAAAAGCTTAATCAAAAAGAGGAGGCCGACTCCGATGTCGAGGTTTCCTGGGCCGATCAGCAAAAGATTAATGAGTTTAGTAAACTGAATGCCAAAATTGATGATCTCGAGGAACAGTACGAGAAGATGAAGGTACAAAAATAAAATAAAAAAAAAGATAAAATATGGATCTACCAGTTATGTTTTTTTTTTGGTCGCTCGTCAATAACAAATATTGACCTATATATGTGCATGCCTTTTAGCAAGAGAAAGAATACTTGGATGATGTTGCAATGGAACTTGAATTGGCAGATGAGGATGAACCTGTGAGATACAAGGTCGGTGATACATTTGCACATGTACCTGTTTCCGAAGCACTAGAGCGCGTTGAGAAAGATACCGAAAAGATTCAGCTCGAACTTGATAATATCCGAAGCGATGTAGAGAGTGTACAGGGCAAAATGGAGGAATTGAAGAAGTTATTATATGCAAAGTTTGGAAATGCTATCAATCTCGAAAAGGATTAACTTGAATTTGAATTTGGCTTGACTTTGATATTCTTGGGGTTTGAAACGGAATAGAATACACACACACATATATATACATATATATATATATATAACATATAATAAAGATAATAATGAAAAAGAAGATAAGAGCAAAGAGGAAGAAGAGGAAGAGGAAGAAGAGGACCCTGCAAGTCCTTTGAGAGAGCTTTTTGTTTCTTTCTTTGGTCTGTCCACTTTTGACTCTGTTTGTCTGTTTTCTATATATATTTGGCTTTTGATTTTGTTTCTAATCTATGAGTTTCTTTTTGTGTAGTGGGTGTAGTGTTTGTGTAAAGAGAGATTGAGGAATAAATGGTGTATATAGATGTGTGTGGGTGTGGGTGGGTGGGTAGAGTCTAGAAAGAAAAGAAAAGAAGACAGAGGCTTATTTCTTCTCACCGAGCTTCTTCTCTAACTTTTCGAATTCTTTCAATGCAACGGTTTCGTTTTCATCGAATACTTGCTCCACACTCTGTACTTCGGGAATGTAATGCATCAGCATGTTTTCGATGCCGTTCTTGAGTGTGATGACAGAGCTGTCACAGCCACGACAGCTGCCCTTGAGCTTGAGTTTCACAATTCCGTCCTCGAATCCACAAAATTCAATGTCACCGCCATCTTCCTGGATAGAGGGACGAATGCGGGTGTCCAAAAGCTCCTTGATCATCTGGACCTCTTCAGAGTCATCAGGATGAATTGCAGTGTCACTTGCAGCCAGGTCAGCCTCATCATAGACAATGGGTTGGCCAGAAGAGAAGTGGTCCATTATGGCTGCATAAACATCGGGCTTCATCAGTTGCCACTCGCTGTAAGGATCCTTGGAGATCGTGACAAAGTCTGGGCCGAAAAACACACCCACAACTCCGTCAATCTTGAAAAGCTGCTTGGCCAAAGGAGATTTCATTGAAGCACGTACGTCAAGGAACTCTGTCGAGCCACTTCCCATCACAGGTACGCCAGGAATGAACTTAAGAGAGTCGTTGTTGGGAGTTGACTCGGTTTGGATAAACATGGTACGAACTAACAGATGTACACACACGTACATGTATACACACATACACAGATTACATACATAAAAATCGTTTATATTTATATTTATATTTTATTTTATTTTAAATTGTATTTTATTTTTATTTAATGAAAGTAACATATATATATATATATATAATGTGTTTATAGATAAAATATATAAAGAAAGAAAGAAAGAGAGAGAGAGAGAGAGAAGTACAAGTACAAGATTCTCTTTGTGTTTTCTTCTTCTCTCTTAACTTCATTCTGCTTTGAGTATTATTTTTATTTTGAGTTTTTTACCTTGATTAGCCAAGAGGGATCTTTGTGTTGCAGATATTTTGCGAGTAGACCAGGCAGAGGATAAGTTTGTCAAGGGGCTCTTTGACATAAAGGTTCTTTGGATAGGTTGCTGAATTGCACTCTTGTGACGAATGCCAAAGGTAGCAATGCGTGTCAGTTGTGTAAATGCGTTTCTGGTCGACATTAAATAGGTACAATTAAAAGAAGTAATGTAAGAAGAATAAGAGAACAAATAAAATTAAAAAATTAAAAAATTAAAAAAATAAACAAGCTAGGAAGCCAGGTTGATCAAATGAACCCCACCCATTGAGGCTATAAAGCAGTCACTTGTTTGTAAGCTAAAGGGAAATTGTCGCAGGATTGGATTTGTCATGAATGTCCCAGAAGGAAGGCTAAATTGTTTCCGTTTTAATTTATGTCTATAGATCTATTGAATGGATCAATTACTACTAGCTCTATATAGAGTATTAGGCGTAGATTGTATATGTATACATCTAGAGAATGTCTCTATTGCACAACCATATAAAAATATGAAAAAAAGCAATATTTTTTATTTATTTATTACACCAAAAAAGTCTTTGTAGCCCTATTTTCTTGTATAGTCAGATTATCTATATAAATCAAACCGGTGAAAATTTATCCTGCACAACATCAATCCACATAAATAATACAACAAAATAAAAAGGCCTGTGCTTTTATTTAATTTAATTTAATTTAAATATTTATAATACTCTGTATATACAACTGAAATTTATTTGGATCTTTAAATTTTTGGTCAAAGTGTTCCAATGCAGTGTATGCTGTGTTCTTTTGTGAATTGAGAGACCATGAAAGAAATACACTATAAATGTAGAGGGAATAATCTTCTTTATTTCTCGATATTTTTATCAGCTGTCTTTATATATATTTTGTTCTATTTCCAAGCAAGTTGTGATTAGCACATGAAAACCCTTAATCTTTTTTTTTTTTTGCTGTTATTATTCGATTAATATTACTATTGACCCTGAAATATAAAGCAAAAGGCATGTAGAGTAAGCTGTTTCTTTTGGTGTCTTTGCTAATACACCATCTGTAATTCTCACACTCACACAAAGATATACAGATTTCATAAAGTGCATTTGTTAGTTAATTGACTCTTCTTTTGAATAGCACAAACATGTACGTAGCAAGCAAAAAATTATCACCTAGTATATCAAATATGACGCTTAGATATATGTATGAGATTAGCCGAAAAATAAAAGCATCTATTGGGATATTCAAACATCATAGGCTTAATTTATTTATTTTTCATTTTAAAGAAGCGTCATTTGGCCACAGGAGAAATTAAGCTGCCTTTACCATCTCGGTCTCTTTTTTGTATATAGTTTCTGTCTGGGTTTTAATGTTTTGGTTTTGTCTCACGTGCGAGTTTGAGTGTAAGTGGTAAGTGTGTGTGTGTGTGTGTTTAGGTGGTTCTCTATTCTTCATAGCTACTAAAAGTGTGGTCGAGCTTTTTTGCTGTTTTGTTTCGAGAAAGAGAGAAAGAGAGAATCTCTTTGGGCTTGTTCCTGCCAAAGCCTCCTCTTGCCCCTACTAACTCCCTTTTCTTAAAAGGAAAACCCCTACCCTTCAACCCCTCTCTCCCTCTCTCCCTCCCTCCCCTCTCTCAGCCGCCGCTTCTTTCTTTTTATTCTTTTATTTTTTTTTTTATTTTTTTTTGAACTCTTTCTCTTTCACTTTCTTATATAAACCAAAAGAATCATTATAAAAATAATATAAAATAAAAATAAAAATAAAAATAAAAATAAAAATAAAAATTCATAGCCTAGAAAATTATCTATACTAAATAAAAATAAAAATAAAAATAAAAATAAAAAAAGCTTAGCCAAAAGAAAAAAATAAAAAAATAAATAAAGAGAGAGAAAAGCCAAACCCTCGTAAACCCACAAACTAAAGACCAAAGACCAAAGACCAAAAATAAAAATAAAAATTAAAGAAAGAAAGAAAGAAAGAAAACAGAATGGAGATCAAAAGTACTTCAACACTACGACGTGGTGGAGGTGGTGCCAAGCGGGCTACAAGAACCCTCAATCCAACTCAAGTTTATGATTATGCACTTCGGTGTGCCATTCGAGCCTGTATTGAACAAAGTGGTCCACAGCCGGTTGTAAAAGAACCAAAGAAGGAGAGACAATCGGTTCACATTGGCGTCGGTGATGTGTTTGGAAGTATTACAGACAAGTTTGGCGAAGAGAGTAAACCCGACAAGTTGACAAAGGAAATCGTGCGAGGATTGATGCGTCGAGTGGATGACATTAGCAAAGCAAAGGACACATCCAAAGCAGAATACCAAGACAAGCGCTTCTTGACTGTTATCTCGCAGTTCCAGAAAGTCTTGTTACAGCATCGCTACAAACCAACCGGCACTGTCAATGACCTCGTCATCATCTTTCTCAAGACTAGTGAAGTTGAGCTCAAACGAGCTAACCCAAACCCGGCTATCTGGTACGAAGAGCTGAATCGATATATTGCCATTTTTGCAGAATTGGTTATCCAGACCGTCCAGGAAGATGCTCCGTCGGCAGCAACCCCAGAACTGATGGAGAAACTTAATGGGTTTGTGGGACCATCAAAGTCTGCTGCTGCTGCTGGAGGAGGTGGGGAAAATGGTAAGTCTGGAGCAGGTGCTTCTGGAGGCCGTCGTGCACCAGAAAAGAAGCCCACTCCAGGCGCACCTTCTTCCCCCCTTCCGTCTGGATCGATCGAAGCCCTGGAAAACTTTCCTATGGTCAAGACCGTCCAGAGTCTTTTTCAAATGGATGATGCGGATCATCGAAAGAAATTACGTGAATTACAACCCATCTGTACAGAATCCGTAAGTTTTCTTCATTTGGTTGGCCCAATAAAGGATTACTTTTTTTTTCTATTTACTTTTGACTAAAAGAGAAACTAACAAAAATTAAGCTTCTTTCTCTTTTTTTTTGTTTTATTTAGGCTCTCTTACTTGATCTCAAAAAATGTATAAACAATGTACACACAAACCAACCCTTTCCAGGAAGACGCGAAGATTTCCCTAGTCAACAGATGTACGACAACTGGCAGAAGCGTGAACTCAAACAGCTAACAGAGTTAATGAAGACACTCATGTTGATGAACCCAAAGCTCTCTCTCGGTGCAGGAAGCGAAACAGATGTAGGCAGCTCAAACTTACTTGCCAAAGGTCCCACACGTCGGCAGGGATCCCTGACTGATACCAACAGATCCTCGATCTACAATATCCAAGAAGATGTTCCTCTTCCAAGCGTTAGTATTATACGCACATAAATAATGTAATCTCTATTAACCTTTTGCTATCTGTTTCTTAATCTTTGTTTCAAACAACAACGACGACGACAAATAAAATAGCCTCGTACAGAATCCCTTCAGAGCCCCTTTACTTATGTTCCCAATGATCCCCGTTCATTTTTCCGTCTGCTGATGAATATGTGCATTGATTATGACACAAAAGTAACTCCGGATGCTGAGCGTGCCAAGACCAGTGTTCTGTCACAACAATCGGATGAACTTCTCCGTGAATGCTGGAAGACATGGCGTCTCACATCGCCTTATCGAGCAGTCTTGTATCTCGAACTTGTAAAGACTCGGTTTGAATTAGGTGAACTGGATTTCGAAGACATCAGAGACGCCACACGAGCCCTTGACAAAGCAATAAAGGAGAACGATGTCAATTCATGGGCTATAAATGATGTATGTTTGTTTTGCTATCTGTCTATAAATGTTTACTAATATTCTATTCTTTTATATCTGTACATTAAAATCTATATAGAGAGAAAGTCTAATCAGAGCCTTTGAGGGATTGAATCAAACTCTATTGCATTCATTGGCAGATGCTTTATCAGAATATTGGAAAATTAGGCAAGTAACAAATAAATGTAAAGTTTTTTTTCTTCTTCTTTTTCTCTATTATTTATCTAGTATACATATACAAATTGAAACAACAAGTCTAACTTTACGTCTGTCTGCACCTAATATCTTCTTCTATAGCCCAGAATGGGTGGCAGACTTGGTGGGTATGCTTGATAAGATCTATGAGAATACAGCTTACCTTGAAGACCATGCCGATCCCCTCCAGGAGTTTATTCTTCTTGAAGAAACAATAGAGGTAATACAAAAAGAATCATAAGAGATGTAGATACATAAATTTATTCTTATGCTTCAAATATTTCTATCTGGTGCCTGTCCTCATAATAACAAATGATAAATAGGGTGCAGCTGTTGAGCGGTGGAGATACATTGAAAAGGTGTCCAATAATCCAGAAAACGACGACCTCACAAATCTTTTGACCATGGCAGACAAGCTCCAAAAGGAACTTGTTTCTCTTTCAAAGCGAAAATTCAAAACACCAATCAAAGGGTAAAGTATTGCTACATTACATCAATTGGTGCAAATAGGCAGACAGACATATATATATATATATATATATATATATATATATATATATTTATTTATTTATTTATCTGTACGTTTTGATTTTCTCATTGATATTTACTTTATTATAGTATTCTGTCAATTCCTGGAATTGTCATGTCAAGACAGATGCCCTACTTTGCCTTGGAAATCGACAATTGGGCATTTTCAAAAGAAGCCTCGACAGCATCTATTGATGTAACATTTGAATTCTATCAAAAGGTTCTCAGTTTAAAGAGACTTTATGATCAACATGGTCCAAAGTGAGCTTTTATTTCTATTTATTTATTTTACTAAAAAAAAATCGAGGATTTTTCTTTAATTGTTGTTATATATTTTTTTTGTTGTGTAGAAAACAAACTTCATTATTCAAAGTCGAGTCATGGTTCTTACAGCATGTTCGACGATGGTTGAGTACTACAAGTGCAGCAACTCTTGAGTGGGTTGAGAATGCCATCAAGGAAGATCATGTAAGTCAATTTTTTTTGCTCTAAAAAGAAAAAGAAAAAAACTCGGTGGTTCAATTCAATGCAAGCGAATTGATTTCATTTCATTTAATGTCATATCTAACTTGGCCATATATTTGATGTCTTCTATTGTTCTTTAGTTTGAGAGCATTAATGAAACGGCAATGCATTCTTCATCTATTGTTGATCTCTTCAGTATGTTTCATCAAGCAGTTGATTTTGTTCAAAGTCTTCAATGGCCCAACGATCTTCAACATTGTCGTTTCTTGACAGCACTTTCAAAGGTATATAAAAAAAAACATATATATGTATATAATGAAGCTCGCCCCCCTTTTTTTCTTTTTCTTTGGACGTTTATTATTGGTGGGATGGTTACAAGTATTACTAGTATTATTCTGAATGCTAAAAGAAAAGATAATGGTTTGTCATAATGTCTGTAGGTGATTGGTGTTGCTATTGAAGAATATACCTACACTTTGGAGGACATGATTACCGAAGATATCAACCCTCGTATTGAACACACACCCGAAGTTGCAGCAAATACTTCTTTCCTCGACAGAGCCAGATTCCAGCTTTATGGAGCACGGGGTACAGCAAAAGATGAGGGAGTTCCAGCAGATTTTACACCAGAGGCAAGTAAATTCTTTTAATCCTATTTTATTTGTTTATTTGTTTTACGTATATGTATTAATACATAATACATAATTCAATATTTACATCAGCTCTGTGTCAAAGTTAATGACATTGAAGCTGCCCGTGGACGACTCGACAGACTGTACCAGATCATGGAAGTCGACGATATTGCCGAAATCATGCGTGAATTTGGATCGCCAAGCACGGCAGTAGAAAAGACCGAAAACAACAACTTTCTGTACTCGATCAAGATCGTGCGCGCCGAGGATCTGCAGCCCTTGGACAAGAATGGACTCAGCGACCCATATGTTGTGCTGGAGATCAACGGCAAACAGATCACCCGTACCCGCACTGTCTACGAAACGCTTAACCCGCGCTGGGACCAAATCTTTGACATCTGGCTGACCGAAAAGGCCGTCGATGTCCTGGCGGTTGTTTATGACGAAGACATGATTGGGGCCAACGAAGAGTGTGGTCTGGTCTGGTTCAAGCTCTCGCCAGAGTATTTTGACGATTACCAGTCCCATGAGCTGGGGCTTAACTTGCACCCACAGGGTAAGCTGATCCTCAGAGTGAGCATGGAAGGTGAAAAGGATGACATTCAGTTCTGGTTCGGTAAGGCGTTCAGAACTCTCAAGCGAGCTGAAAACGATGCTGCTGGTTTAATTGTTGACAGAGTAAGTAACACACGCATATATGCTAAGAAGAAGAAAGAGTCAAGTTGTTCATATTATTATCATTTGATATACTTTGGGATATTAATTATTTTCTCTCTCTGTGTGTGTGTGTGTGTGCGTTCCTTTTTTTCTTAAAAGATGGGTCGTTATATGCGCCAGTGTCTATCACGCCGGATACTAGATAGAGTATTGGGAAGAGACCGCAGTTTCTTTTCTGCTTTCAACAGAGCTACAAAACAAGCCGACATTACCTTACAAGAATGTGAAGACGCAATTGCACCTCTTCTGGATTATCTGGAGAAGAACCTCCATGTCCTCAACGATCATCTTTCGGAGGCCAATATGCAAATGGTTCTTCTTCGAGTATGGAAAGAAATTCTCTTGACTCTCGAGTGTGTATTGCTACCACCACTTTCTGAACAACCTTCTGAAATGAAGCCCTTGGATGATTATGAAATACATGTGGTATTCAAATGGCTTGAGGTAAGTTTTTTTTTTTAATTAATAATAATTGTTTTAATGATACTATTTGACTCTAAATACTTATGTATATTGGTAGCTGTTGAAAATCTTGTTTAATGGTGGTGAGGATGGTGATGCTGTGCCAATCGATAGACTCGAGACATCTCAATACTATGCTCTGTTGGCCATCAATGCGGCTTATAATGTTGATACCGAAACATTGATCCAGGACTACCACACGGTCTTGAAAAACCAGGTTGAAATGAAGATGAGAGGAGGTCGTAAGGCAGACAGAAGTAAGACAGTCTACCACTCAAAGCACACCGTCCGAAGACGCAAAACCGATCGCAAGTCTGTCTCGATGGATATGCCAAGTAGTGAAACAATCTTGCGTATTCTTCGGATGCGACCCGGTAAGCATGTACAGAGTTTCTTGCATGCCGAATTTGAGAAGCGCAAGAATCCACCAAATGCGGCTCAGCAGCAACAACAACAGCAGCAGGACCAACAGTTGCAAATACAAGAGCAATCTCAAGAGGGACTACCACAACAGCAACAGCAGCAACAGTTTATTGCTTCTGGAGACAATGCTGATGTTATCTTACCCATGGAGTCAGGGTACCCAGGTACACCTTCGGAAGAAACAACACTACCCATGTAAATGCTACAGTACCGAGCACTGGCTTGTTCGTGTTTACCTGTGTATGTGTATGTGTGTGTGTGTGTTTGTTTGTGTATGTATGTATATGTATGTATATGTATGTATATGTATGTATGTATGTGTATGTGTATGTGTATGTGCGTTTCCTTTTCTATATATATATATATATATACATATCCCTGATCCCAGATCCCAGATCCCAAATTCTCCTTCTTCTACATCCTCTTCTATCACTTTCCCTTTTAACTCTACAATAAGCATAGTGCCTAAATATTGATACCCACATCGTTCTCTCTATCCTTCTCCTCTTTCCTATCCTTTTCTATTCCTACCCTATCCTTTACCTTTCGCTTCTATTATATATATATATATATATATATATATTCGTTCCCACACATACTTCAGAATCCATTGAAACAATCATTATTTGTTTTGTTTTGTTTTGTTTTATTTTTTTTTATAAAAAAAAATCACTGAAATATTATATATATATATATATATATATATATTCTTCAAGGCTTTGGGCAAAAATTATTCTTATTTATTTTTTCTTTTTAAAAAAATATAAGTAAGATACCCAAAAAGTGGGTATTCAAAGGTGTTAAATATATAATTAGATATATATTAAAAAAGAAAAATTTAAATTATACAGGTGAAAAAAGAAAAGAATGAAAGAATATAGACAAAAAGGATAAAATGGTAATTAAAAGAAAGAAATATAGATAATAGTTTAAGCAAGATAGGCTAGTTAAAGTAATTTACAACTTCCTTTAATAGGAAGGTATGTATATATATAGAGTAAGAAAAGTACCATTAGCACCCAAAAAGAAAATTAAAAAGAAAATTAAGATGGGTGAATTGGATTACTAAACGAATGAATGAATGAATGAATGTTATGTATGGAATGAAATAAGTAGAATGTGAGTAAAGAATGACCGAGCGAGTTGGCTATACCACACATAGATACGTATATATATATACATGTGTGTGTGTGTGTGTGTGTGTGTGTGTGTGCGTTAAAGACCTTATACTTCAGACACAGCTGGTAGCTGTGGAACAGGTGGAGGTGGGGGTGTGGATTGTGGCGGGGGCATTTGAGGCGGAAGTGTTGCCTCCCAACCAGGAATCTGGGCAAGCGATTGTCTTTTTGGGGTAGGGAAGAAAGACGAAGATAGGCGGTTTGTGGACAGGGCGGTTTGTATACTGCGAGACCGGGCCTCTTTCCAGCGTTTGTTTGGGACAATATCACCCGGAAGATGATCTCGTGCAAGTGTACATGAGTACTGATCACCAGCGCCACTGTTGTTATGGACACTACCTCCTCTGCTGTTACTACTGCCACTCTTGCTCCTGCTAATAATAACAGCAGCTGTCTGTTGGTCGTCCCTGTCAGCAGATCTTTCGTCTTTGGTGTTGTTGCTATCGGGCTTAATCGCAAGTAACCGAAAGTTATCGACCAACTCAAGATGGGACAGCAGACCGGCAGTCATTTGGCCCTGATGGCCTAGCTTGACACAAGCCACAATCTTTTTCATTGCCTCCAACCAGATTTTCATCTGTGCAACTGATTCGCATCGTAGATACCACTTGCAGAGCGGCTTTCGTAGCTCGAGCACATATCCCTTTTTGAATTCCTCGGTGACGAATACAAAGGTGTCTTCGGTGAGCAAGAAGTGTTCTTTGGAAGGGTTTGTTGGCTTTGGTGATTTGAAGATATGGACGGTCTTGTCGACCAACACAACATAGCGGCGTTTCCAGGTACGCACGAAAGCGAATGTAGATGATTCGTACTTTTGGAGCCAGGCATGACAAATAACGTTCTCAAGAGCGGTCTTGACACACATACACCAAGGGTCAAGCAGTGGGGCTTCTGTTGTGGTGAGTATCCTACTGATTTCGTTGTTCATAGTGTTGATATTGTTGTTGGTAGGGCTGCTATGGTGGTTGCTGTTGTCTGTGGAGGATTCGGCATTATTGGCCAGCGTAAGGGTCAGAGCAACAGAAGGCATTTTTGGCGAAGGGTCGGAATAGGCCTTGGTGTGGCGTTGAGGAAGGAAACGGCTGAGTTCCTGGTGGCGGAAGCTTTCAGAGCTGGTTGCACCCGACAAGAGTAGGCGGGATGAAGGGGAGAGCGAGGAGAAAGAGGTTCCTGTGGGTGACACTGTAAACAACAAAAAACTTTATATGTCTAATATTTTTTTTTCCATTCCGCTTGCAAACACAAGCCCAATCCTCTTGCTTGTTTTTTTTTGCCCTTGACTTTATTTTATACTATACTGTATTATATATATATATATATTTCATTCCAAATTTTTATATATAATATGCATATAAAGCGTTGGCTTACATTGGGGAACGTAATCGAAAGTGCCGGATTCTGCTGACCATCGACGTTGGGTATTGTCTACACTTCCAATACTACTGGCTAGGCTGTATCGTTGGCTGTGAGTCGAATTGGTTGAGGTAACCGAGTATTGGGATTGTATAGACCGTCGCAGGGCCGCTTTTTCGGCTCTGTTTTTTAAGATGGCTGAGGTTGATAGGACGCGTGTTTCGGTGGGTGTGTCGTGTATTGCGTCCTGTAAAACTAATGATGGTGCTGGAGGAGCCATTGTGCGTTTGTCTGTATCTGTATCTGTGTGCGTGTGTGTATAGAAGCTATAATAAAGATACTAATAAAAAAAACAAAAAAAAAGAAGAAGAAGAAAAAGAGAGATGGGATAAGCAAGAAGAGGAAGAATTTTTTTTTATATAAAGCCAAAAAAGAGAGAGAGAAAAAAGCTAATCGAGGCTGAGTTAATTTTTATTTATTTATTTATATGTTAATTATATATAACTATTATAATCTTTTATATATAAAAATATAAAAATATATATATGTCTTTATTTCAAATAATAAAAAAGAAATAAAGGGTATAAGCGGGCTTGAGTGACCGATGGGCTGTATACCTAAAGGAAGAAATCTCTTACTCTGGTGAATAGAAACAAATTGCTTCATTTAGCCATGCTGATCACGTGAAAACAGGCTATAAAAAGCCTTTTGGCGTCATTTGCAGCAATAAAAATGAGAGTCTAAGGTTTCTCCGATTGTTACATGAGCACAATTCTATTGAGCTTAATATTTGTCTGTCTGTCTGTCTGTCTGTCTGTCTTCTTGCCTGTCTGTGTTTGTGTGTTTTGTATGCTTATTTATCTTTGTACATTGATCGCAGTGTTAAAGGGCGGATAATTTTTAATAGCGTAAAGTAAATATTATATTTGCGCTTTTATCAAAAAATACAAAATCGCAAGTAAATTCTAATGATTAATTTT
>NW_017265136.1:883305-897806 GCF_001638985.1 Phycomyces blakesleeanus NRRL 1555(-) | reverse complement strand
CAGTGGACAATGATACCAGGAAAGCAAAATCGTTCCAAAGCTCGCTTGAGATATTAAGGATGTACACTATCGTACGCTTTTGCCTGGTCAAGCATCAAACCATCGGACGTCAATGGAGGTGAGTCGTGTCTGTTCCCAATAAAAACGCATTCTAATAATTCTTTGCTTTGTAGCTGACCAATAAATGACCAAAAAATTAATCATTAGAATTTACTTGCGATTTTGTATTTTTTGATAAAAGCGCAAATCTAATATTTACTTTACGCTATTAAAAATTATCCGTACTTTGGGTTAAATGTAAATAGAAAAAAAATCAAAAAAAATCTATAGTTTGGGTCACATTTTTTCTGAATTTAGTCACTAGAAAGAAAGAAAGAAAGAAAAAACACTCAGTCTTTACAAGTTCGCGCGTACTTTCGCTCTGTCTCTCTAGCTGCCTCTTATAATTTCTTTTTTTTTCTCTCTCAGTCACTAAATGTATATGGTCATAATAGTAACTGTAATAGAAATATATAAATAAATAAAAATAATCTATCTATTTATTAAATTTATATTATCTAATATTATAAAAATATATTGTATTATATTTTGAATCGATATATCGCACAAAAAAATTCAGATCTTGGAGTACAAAAACAATCTCTAGGCATTTAGCTTTGTTTACCTTGCTAGTTAGTCCATGACGCGTATACTGTTCATATTATTAATATCATTTAGTTTAGTATCATTAGCTTCTCTCTTATTTGAATGAATAATATACTTGTATAAAACAACCCAAAATAAAGGCACCTGTCAAGTAAAAGGGCAATTAAGGGAAGTTGTATAAATATATAGGGTGTGTATATTAAAAAGAAAAAAAGAAAAGTGATTATAGCTCAAGGCATAATTACAATAAGTACATAGGTACTTTGAACAAGAATATATATATATATATATATAAAGATAAAGATTTATTTTATTTTATTTTACACAAAGATTTACTTTGTTAGATTCCTCTAAAAATGGGGATTTTACACAACTTTGAGATATAAATAAGTCCATAAAAGTCATATATATATATATGTATACATATTGAACTATGATTAAACGGTTTGGTAATCAATTACTTTAATAAATCATTCAATAATATTATATAAATAATAACCCTGTTTTGTCTTAATCTTTAAACAATAAAGAAAATCGAAAGGTAATCTTATTAAGCAAAAAATACATCAAGATTGTTCATTTACTGCACAAGCCTAAATAATAATAAAGCAAATGATACAGTCTGGTTAGTGGATATTGTCGGTTACAAGAAGAAGAAGAAGAAAAAAAATTAAAATTTACGATTACACAAAGATTATAAATGGCGGCTAATAAAATAAGAATCATTGTCGGTTAATAAAAGACGATGAACGAAAGACAAGACTTGATTTTTGCCCATTAATGCAATTCCTCTTCTTTGTTCCTTTATTTTTATTTCCAAGATGTAATGAGCATAATGAAATGGCTTATAATCCAATGAAAGGTACCTTAACAGAAACTACAGACCCAAAGCATCTTACTTAAGCAACAACTAGCCTGCCAGAAAAGAATATTGTAGTCAAAGAAACAAAAAAGAAAAATTTTAGACACCAAGTCTCCCAAATCATTATCTGAGAAATATTATTCAAATTACCGTAAAAAATCTTCATATTGAAGCCAAAGTTAAAAACTCTGTTGACAATTTAGCGATAAATGGCAAATGTGTCTTATTAAATAATGGATCAATACTATTTACGGTATTTGATGTTATTGTTGTTGAAGAGAAAAGGAATTACTTGAAAATCATCTTAACTCCACTGTATGCTCAACGATTGTTTGTTTCCAAACCCAAGGCTTTGGAACTTATTTAACATATTAAACAATTATTCTTGGGAACGTGAGGTTTTCAAGTGATGTATGAATAGATTATAACAGCAAGTTATTATAGCATGTTAGTTTCTCAAAGTATATACTCTTATTTGCTTGGCAAAAAAAAGAACAACCATTGAGCACAAAATACTTGAAAGATAAATAGTAACCTTACTACAATAGCGCAGACAAAATGCTTCCTTTGTTGTGTCTGGCGGGTGCTTCTTTAGAGTTTTAATCATTTTTGAATAAAGCTTTGTTATATCGTATTGGTTCCTGCTACTCGGGGGTTTATTGTGGTAGCCACCAGAAAATTCTATCAAACCTGTTGAAAAGGATCTGTTGTCGACCTTGACAACCCCACCGTCCCACTGTGTTTTATCAATAGAAAAGCATTTGCCTTCTAACCAAGCGAGCTGAACCAAATAGTTATCTAACATGAATAACTGGTTATCAATATAAATGATAAAGTATGTAGCAACTTTTCTTTTAAATACTTTTCTTCGGCTCAGAGGGTTATTGGGCGAATGTATAAAGTCTAGGCTAGAGATGAATAGATTAGAAATATCTGAGCATATATAGGACAATAATGGATAATGCATTACAGGTAGCGGGTGGTTGCTTCAATGAAAGCAACATCGAAATAAAGTATGAAATCAAAACCTCGTTTGAAGCTATTTGTATATAAAACTTGTCGTAAAAGTAATAAAGACATAGTGGAACTCTTAAGAGTATTAAATAGCTTTGTAGCATGATCAAATAAAATAAAAGAATCAGTGTTAGTTGCAGCAGCAATTCGATCAAATACCTCGACTGAAATTTCAGACTTTGGTATCTTTACTGTTATTGGGCATGTCAAATCGATTGTTTTCAGGCGTTCAACTCTACACAACAATAAGACAATTTTAAATAAGCACTTTTATTCTTTAACATCAAACACTTACTTATCAGAAACTAGAGCAGGTCAGTACTGTAAAGCAATAGAGTTTCCTTTACTCTACCCTTGTTCATTGCCCTCAGGATCATTGTCCCCGCGTTTTTCTTCTTTATATGAATTAAAAGCCGCTAATTTTACGGAGACGACGTTTCCTGGTAGGACATGCCATTTTGATTCTCCCGGATCACAAACTGCGACTTGCTTTCCGGCATGGAATGTCTACATCTTGTCCCTAAGTATACAGAATATTCATACCAAGGTTTTCTTTTGTGTTTCCCAAAAAGAAGTGATTATAGGTGACGTAGCGCTTATCTTCCATTTTATCATCTTAGTCTGTTCGTAAGGTTGCTCTTTCTTTCTAATATGATATATATTTACATATTTAACTGCTAATTATATTATTACCTCTTATTGCAGCTTAAAAAATTATAATTATTATTATAATTACCCGTATTAGAATTGAAAGGGGGTAGTAGAGGGGGATGGGGAGGGGGAGGGGAGGGGGGTCATTTAAGATAAAATATTATTTTATGCCCTACAGAGAAAACTTTAAAAAAAAAGTGTACTCCGCCTTTGTAGTAATCCGATCTTACGGTTACATTTTTTGATCCAATTGGTGTCCCGGTAAGTTAGGTCTTTATAGACAAAATATAAATTATTGTATTTTCGGATGAACTTTAGATCATTTTCCATATATATATACATTATATTATCATTTAAACGAATCAGAGGCTGAGTTTAGACAATCTAAGGTTTTCTTTTTTTTTTCTCTTTTGGTTTGGATGAGTTATGAGTAATACGCCTATTATGCTTATATATGTTTTTAAAGAAAGGGTATTAATTCATGTCATCTTTTTGCTTAATATATTTTCCTTTAAAAACCAAGTATTTAAAAGTACTTTATCAAAACAACTCTTATTTTGGTAAAGTAACTCTTTTGCATACTATTTTATTTAAAGAGAGGCCTGTGACCTTTAATGATAATGATAATGATTCACGATTAATGGGATGTATATTCTGCCCTGTATTTTCTTGTACTATGAAGAAATTATAAAAGTAAAGTTGCATGAATAAAAGGTAAAGATGTAGGCGGTAAGGGGGTTGAGAGGCTTTATCTATTTTTGCCCGCTTTACTAATAATGTCAACTATGAATAAAAACAATAATAGGATAAAAGAGTAATGAATTCTGTAATTAGTCCTTTTTGATAAAATATAAGCCATGTTGTTCTATTTTCATCCAAGAGTAACAATGGCTGATTTTATTATAACAATTAAATTAATTTTCAATATCCCAAAAGCCCTTTGTGCCTTTGTGCCTTTCTTTCTTCAAAAGCGTCTATTGCTGTTATTTTTGTTGCTGTTTAATACTAACCTTAATCTTTGTACCATAATCCTTTTAAGATATTCAAACTTTGAGGAAATTGGATCATTTTTTTTTATCATTTTCTTTTGTACGAAAAACCGTCTCCCCGTTTTCGAAGAACAGTTTCAATTCATTAGTTTAGATAGGCACACTCTTTAAATTCATAACCTCTTAATGCTCGAATTATCTAGAATTATCATTTAAATTAATATACTTTATGAATACTACAAATGATATACATTTCTTTCTATTTAATCTTCTTTCTCTATTAATTGTAAACAGATGAAGCTTGGTATGATTGGATAGTTGAAACATTTTCTACTGGATATATTTGTGCCATTTTCACCTGTCTACCGCTATTGTATACAGAAGTTACAAGTAGATCAAACGCAATGTCTTAAAAGAACTTAGTGCACAATTAACTGCATCTCACAGCAATAATAACTATTGAAAAAAAAAACTTCGACATCTGGGTCAGAAGATGTTTGAATGAGAATGAGAATTGAAACAAACTGCATTTGTCAATACAGTACGCTTTCTTTTTTTTTATTGACCGCAATAAAAGTTAATGCTTAAAAGAAGTCACAGACGTCACGCACACACTTTTTTTTTTAAGAATTCTATCAAAAGGTGTGTAAAAAAAGGTTAAACAAGGTACTAAGTACATTTGATCCTTGCTACCATGTCTACATTGCAGCAACAGCTCAAAAAGATCGGCACTGCCGATCTACGCAATGTATCCGAGGTTTCTCGGAAATTCAAAGCGTCCTTCCTCTTCACTGCCCGTGAAGCCGCAGATCAGGATCTGGACACCATTTATTCCATTGCTTACAATGGTATTATGGAACTCACTATTCTTGACAGCAAGTTTGCTGCATACGAGAGCACTCTTTTCTCCGAAGAAATGAAGTCTGTTGACAGAATTCTTCAGGTAACACCTTCCACCCTTTATTTAAAAAACACATAAACTGATACTTCTTCTTCTTTCTTTATACATATATAAACAACAAACAATCGAAAAATAATATATATTATATAATAGTCAGAAGAAGAGAACGCCAAATTGAATGCCAGTATCAAGTCTTTCTTGCAAAATCTGTCCCCTTATTTCCTCTTAAAGCCAGCCGGAAAGGTGTTGGAATACTTGATCCGTCGCTTCAGAATCAACGAATTTAACGTTGAAGATATCCTGATCTGTATTTTCCCATACCACGAAACCAAAGCATTTGTCAAGATGGTGACTATCTTGAACATTGAGTAAGTTCAATAAACTAAAATATAGAAAAATAAAGGTGTAGTGTACAGATTGTTTTACAACATGTTATTTAATTTTTTTTTTAATTCGTTCATTAGACAAAATTCGCCTTGGACCTTCTTGACACCTATTCAGAAGACAGGCATACCTTTGGAACGATCTTTGTTGGTCGCTCGCATGGCACGCAAGAGAAACATCCTTAACTTTGTTACTGACCTCGTCATCAAGTCTCCAGTTCATTTCCCTACTCTTTACTCTTTCTACGCAGCAACCATGATCGAACTTGTATCCGAGCGTGTCATAAATGAAGACTCTGTCATGGTCATTACCGGAAATTTAATCGACGGTATGAACACCAGCGATGTGCCTGAATTGCAGATTGCTTCCTACATGATCCTCTCACAGCTCGCCACCAAGGTCTCTATGACCAAGGAAGCTGTACACGCACTGACCGATGCTGCCATCAAGCACTACAACAAGTCTTATTTCAACTATTGTCTCTTGACCGTTGTCCACTTGGCCCAGTCTCAGACAAGCTGTGTTAGACTCGGAAAATCCGCCACAAAGAGACTCCTGAAGGCCTCTGCTTTTGACAAGACCCTCTTGGAGATCGCAGAAAAATATGCCATTGATCGTTTCTTTACAGTTATCGTAGGAGCCTTGTGCGACGCTTCCAAGGTTGATCTCTTGGTTGAAATTGTTCTTCAGGGCCTGATCTCCAGCGACAACATCCGCCTTTTGTGCGAAAACACTATCGAAGGTTACCTCAACCTTGTTGAATCTGGATGCACCGAAGAAACTAAAGAAAGTTACACTAAGCAGTTCCAGCCTCTTTTGGCAACTGTGTCCCAGCGTTATGTGGATGAATTAGACACCGTACTCGAAGCCAAACTCAACTCGTACGCCAACAAATCAGACGAAAAATCCAAGATTCTTTATGAATTTGCCTCTATCGCATTCAAGGGTACCCGTCACGAAGTCATTGAAGAGGCAAACACCACATTGTACTTGTGCCTCAACAGCCCTGCTGTCACCACTCGTCTTTTGGCTTTGAAGAAACTAGTCGATGTGATGGACAACGAGTCCAGCCCATTAACCCAATCCCCTGAAGTCTTCCAATCTGCCTTTACTGGCTGTCTTAACAGCATTGACGAGACCTTGGTTTATGCTGTCCGTGACGTCCCTGAACAACTCCTCAAGAGTGTGTCTTCTGAAGTTATCATTTCTTCGATCTCAAGCCTCTTGCGCGATAATAACGTCTTGGCTAGAAAAGAAGTTGTCACAATCTTCAAATTCTTGCTTGGTCCTTTTGTAGCAAAGTACCCTAACAAAACTGCCAAAGTCGCTCAGCTCTTGGCTACCTTTATTTTTGCTGCCCCTACTGATCAAGTCAAGCTGCTCGAGAAAGAATCCACTGCTTCCACTAAGGATGCAGTCTTGAAGAGCATGCTTTCCAGCATGAAGAGCGCCTCCAAGAAACCTGCTTCATTGAGCACCTTGTTTGTCAAACTTGAGGCTGATGTCATTAAATCCGAAAAGGACGACCATTCTTTGTTGTTCTGGATCCAAGGTATCCAAAGCCAGAACGTTTCGACCCGCACACTGGCCTTGTTGGTACTCAACCGTGCTGTATTTGTCTCTGCTGATGAGAGACAATATAAGGTCGCTTCAAAATGCTTGTCGGCTATTACAGAGTCTCTCACTGAGGAGCAGTGCCATGATCTTTACACCGTCAAACTTGCCAGTGCTTCTGCTATTATTAGCAGCGAAGGATTGCCAGTAGAATCTTTTGTAGAGCAGTTAAAGAAGAACAGTGTTACTTCTATCCTCCAGATCAACTTGGTTCAGTCTACCTTGGACAACATCACTGTCTCACTCAAGCACGCAACACAAGTATCCTGGTTCTCTGAGAAAAAACCCCAGGCTACCGAGTCTTATTGCCATACAGTAACCGAGCTCTTCAAGGTCTTTGCCAATGGAGCAACCCTCGGAAGCTTTGAAGAAATGATCACAAAGTTGGTTTCTATTCAATTGAAGGATAATGTCTTGAGTTTCCTCATGAATGTTTGGAGTTATAATGGTAAGTCTTTAATATTTTCTTTATCTTTTTTTTATATGTATTATTTTATTTATTTAAGTTTTTTGTTTTATTCATATATAGACAATGCATTCCTTGTTAAGGCCCGTGCCCTTCAAATTGCCGCTACATACATTTCCCAGGTCGCTCCCAAGAACACAATCGACTTTCAACATGTTCTCCCAGTACTTTTGCCTTGTTTGACTCAGGAATATCTTGCCATCCGCATCAACGCTCTTCGCTGTCTTGAAAGCATTCAGAGCACATACAAGAGTATTGGACTTCCCACAGGAAAGAAAGTGTACTCTTCTGATGACAGTGCAGATGCCAATACCAAGGCTACCGGAAAGGCTGTTGTCGAGAGCGCAAAGTCTCTTTACGACATTACTGTCAGCTTCCCTGACCTTCGTACCAACGATGCTGCTCACTTTGTTGACTACCTTTCCTACAGAAAGGAAGAAATCAAACAGGACCAAAAGTACACTATCCTCATGCTCAAGGATTATGTCCGTATCTGTGACGAGTCCAAGGAGAAGCAGCAGAAAGTGCGCAAGAACCACATTATCGATTTCTTGCTCAACCATGTCATGCATGCTCCTTTGGCCGATATTCAGATCAACATCCTTTCGGTGTTGAACGAAGTCGAGACTCCTCGCAAACTCCAGCAACTGTACCCTCTCTTGGAGACTGTTCTCGACAGCCCACGCACCACAAAGAGCACAACACTTGTTGCGCTTTTGATCCACTGCTACTCACCTCTGAATGCCGCTGATTTCGGTTCCAAGAACGACAAGACCCTGGCGCTCTTCCTGCGCCTTCTTTCTAACCGTGATGCTCTCGAAGGTGAAGATGAAGATGGCTGGCAGGCATCCACTCGCCGCTTTGCACTTAAACAGATCAGCAGTGAGTTCTTTGCCAAGGCCAATGAAAAGGCACAGAAGAGCATTCTTTCCTTGCTTATGGATATTGCTACCAATGGTCAACAGAGCGACGTAAGAGCCGCAAAGACTGTGCTGGCCGAGATCCCCATCGCAGCCAAGATGCTCGAGGAAATGTTGTTTGTTGTCGCAAAGTCTATCTCTTCTTCTACTTCTGAAACTGAAACCTCTACTTTGACTACCAAACGTGCTCGTACTGCCGAGTAAGTATTTGTGTTCTTTACTTTACTTGATTTTATTTTTATTTGTTAAAAATTGAAACTTACACTTTTTTCTCTTATATATATATATGTAAAAAAGAAAACCTGCCGAGAAGAAGTCTGTCGATTTGTATGAGCTTGTTACTGTTCTTGAACTTATTGAATCCAAGACAATTGAGAACGATGTTGCTTTGATTAAGCCTTTGTTCGAGGTTCTCACTGCCATGGTCAACGCCGATCTTCGCGACTCTCCCGTATCTCTGGAATACATCAACCAAATCATCATGTCTTCCCTGACCCGCATCATCCAGTCTGCCGAAGAAAAGAAGGTCCACGTTGACGAATCGACTCTTCGTGTTGATGTTGTTGTACAATGCATTCGCGTCACTGGCAACCCCCAGACCCACAACCAGGCTTTGCTGTTGATGGCTACCATTGCATCCATGTACCCAGAGTGCGTCCTGCACAACATCATGCCCGTGTTTACTTTTATGGGTGCAAACGTCCTGCGCCAAGACGACAATTACAGTTTCCAGGTTATCCAGCAAACTCTCGAGAAGATCATTCCTCCTCTTGTAGCATCCAGCCGTCTTTCGAGCAACAACGAGGCTGCTTTGGCCCTGCAGGTCAAGCCAATCATCAAGGTGTTTGTGGACGCAATGTTCCACATTCCCAAGCACAGACGTCTTCGTCTCTTCTCTGTTCTCATCCAAACTCTGGGCGAGGACGAGTTCCTGTACGCCATTATTTCACTCTTGCTCGAGAAGTTTACCGAGAAACTGGCAAAGGGTGCTCGTACAGAAGCCGATTCATTGACCGAATTCAGTTTGACAATTAGCCAACAGTTTAGCCCTCAGACCCAGATGAAGGCAGTCTTGTCTCTCTTGAACGGTCTATTGGTTCTTCCAAACGATAAGTCTGAAGACGAAGTCATGAACCAAGATACCCTATTTAACACCAACGAGCACAATGCCAAACAGCTGCGTCAGTACAAGCTTGCTACCCTCAACTTTGTCGGCCAACTCTTGGGATCTCGTAGCTTCTTGGGTAAGCTTATGGCACAAGCCAATTTGAGCGAAGAGTTTGAAAAAGAGATGCAGCCCTATTACTTGACCGCTGTTGAGTACATCCTCAAGATCGTCACTTACTTCACCGGATTCCGTGACGGTTATGCTGTTTCCCAGAATGCCAACCCTAGTATCACCAAGTTCTGGCGCGGAATGCTCAAGGTTGTTTACGATGATCTTGCCAAGGTCAACGCTCTTTTGCCTTTGCCTGCCTTTGTTGATGTTGTGTCGCACCTGATCAAGCATTCTGAAGTGTCTATCCGTCGCAAGGCTATGGATATGTTCAACGAGAAGCTGCAGGTTT
Organism: Phycomyces blakesleeanus NRRL 1555(-); assembly: GCF_001638985.1. Classification (NCBI taxonomy): domain Eukaryota; kingdom Fungi; phylum Mucoromycota; class Mucoromycetes; order Mucorales; family Phycomycetaceae; genus Phycomyces; species Phycomyces blakesleeanus. Next base: position 887,792 of record NW_017265136.1, on the reverse strand, counting down.
TCAACCAGATTACCGAAGAAGACGAAGTTCTGTTGGTTGGTATGGTTAAGCAATTCACTGATGTGATCGAGAAGGAGTCTGCTCTGTCTGGTGAGGAGGATTGCCTGGTAAACAAGCAGTCCGCATTGCTGTGCATTTCTTCGTTGGCTTCCTTGTTTGGTGCCATCTTCCCCGAACAGTTCTCAGAAGCTATCCCTGTTGTAATTGGCAAAGATTGCTTGTTGCTGTCAAAACCGCAGGTCAAGATTTCCAGTCTTGTGTGCCTTACTGTCATTTGGTAAGTTTTTAACGATAGTTTAAAGTGAATATTCCAACAACAAAAGGAAAAGAAAAAGAATTACGATTAACAGGTTTCCTTTTTTTCGTTTTAATATCAATTTTAGTCAAGAGATTGGTCCTCGTGCTATGCCCCACTTGCCCAAGTTTATGCCTATTGTAATCGACATCTTATCCATGACTGTCGAAGCTGAACGTCCCAATGCAATGTTGCAGCTCAGTGTTATCAGTGCTTTGGAGACCATTGTCAAGGTTCTTCCCCACTTCATTAGCCCTTACCTGTCCAAGATTCTTGCCAACCTCCTCCATCCTTCCATCTACACATCCGATGAAACCAATGCCACTCAGAAATTGTTGGCCAAGGAAAAGGTTATGTCTGTCCTTGTCGAGATTGCCACCAATGTTCCCGCACGTACACTCTTTGGCCCTGTATTTACTTCTTACCCCCTCGCTGTCAAGAACGGCAAAGAGGTAAGCTATACATATATATTATTTTAAAAGATTGTGTTCCTAACATATTCGTTCTTTAGTCTGTCCTTGCTCTTCTCAAATTGGCATCCGAAGCTATCCGTGCTGTATCACGCGACGCTATGACTGCTCACTACAAGCAGCTCTTCAAGTTCTTCCTCACTGCCTTTGATATCCGCCGCATCCACAACGACATTTTTGATGATGAGGCTATTAACGAAATCGAATCTGCCGTCATCTCTGCATTCCTGGATTTGGTCATGAAGTTGAATGAGACACTCTTCAAACCACTCTTCCTCAAGGTTGTCGACTGGGCCACTGTTGAACTTGCTGTTGACGGTAGCACTGAATCTGTTGACGCCAAGAAGCGCGTCTTGTTCTTCTATAAGCTTCTTGATTCTTTGCTTGATAAACTCAAGTCAATCTTTACTCCTTACTTCGGCTATGTTATTGACGATGTCATTGATCGCCTCGACGCTTATCGATCTGAGGAGAAGCAGGAAGAACCCGACACTCTCTGGAACTTCATCATGTCTGCTCTTCACAAGTCATTCTTGTACGACAATGATAACCTCTGGAACGCCGAGAAGTTTGAAAAGATTCTTGATCCTGTTGTAGATCAGATGCTGGTTACTGCCAAGGGCGATGCCCCAGACTACTTGACTCGTATGACAACATACTTAGTACCATTGGTTGGACAGATGGCTGTTACTGTATCAAACGATACTCTGTGGAAGCCATTGAACCACAAGATTCTTATGAAGACACGTGAAGATATTCCTGAGATCCGACTGGCTGCTTTGCGCTGTATCGAGGAGTTCTACAGCCGTCTTGGTGAAGAGTGGCTTTTGTTCTTGGCTGAAAGTATCTCGTTCTTGGCCGAGTTGATGGAAGATGACGATGTACGCGTTGAGAAACTCGTCCAGTTGGTCAATGCACAGATTGAAACACACTTGGGTGAAAGCTTAGATAAATTCTTCAATTAGAGAGCATACATAAATATATTTACACAAGCAATTAGTGCTTCTATGTTATAATAAATTGAAAATCGACTCGTATAGTTATTTTTTGTATCAAATATAATAATAAATTATTTCCATATGTATGATACGTTGTATATATATATATATATATTTCAGTATTTAATTCTAAGTTTCTTTTTTATAATTATTAAGCTTGATGTTATAACAACTACTTGGAGATGTATAGAATGACTGTAGATTCTATCAGTTTTATTGCTTTCATTTTTTAGAGAAAGTGCTTTGAATTTTCTTTCACTTCCTTACAAAAATTGTTTATAATGGCCAACAACATCAATGACAGCCAAGATGACAATTCTGATGGAAGCAACCTCATCAACTTTTATGTGACTAAAAATGCTACCAATAAAAGAACTTTTATTAAGATAACGTCTCTTAAAGATAATACTAACACATATGTAAAAGACTCTCTTTCTTCCAGAAAGAACTTCACTGTAGAGGAGGATATTCAGATTTGCCACCCATATATCTTTATTTCCACCAATGCAGTTCATAAATTTGAGCAGAATAGTGATAAATTTTGGTCAAAAATAACTGATCATTTTAATGACTTCTTTTCTGAGCACGGAAAACCCCCCAGTTGGGGAAAACAACTTTGCAAAAGTCTAAGCTTAAGATAAACAAATAATACAGCTGGTAAGGACACATGTGAAATAAACATGTAAGAAAAGACAAATGGCATGAAAGCTAAGAATAAGTAACTAGGTACTGAAGACCTTTGAATTGGGAACGAATTTCAGCAGGGGTAAGAACTCCAAAGAGAGATTCCATTCAGAAACTCGGACGATCCATTTATGAAACCTGACAACACTACAATATCAGACCAAATCTGTCCACATATGCACAATTTCGGGCTAGCACAGATGGTGGAGGCTGACGGGGAACAGTAGAGAATTTGGACATAAATCCTAGGCCCACACATGCGTTCAATATTTTGAAATTACTTGCTTACATTTATACTAGTAAAAGTGGAACAAACTCCACAGTCAAAGATTGTTACAAAACTACCTGCTTAGAATTGTTACATATTTCGCCTTTTCCTTAGGCTTCTGACTCCAAACTGTTCATAGAGAATGCCAAAAATAGGTGAAGGTAGCAATGAGTCAAGCCAAGTGACTTTGGAGATGAAGAATTTTTTAAATATAAAAAAAAATAGAATAATGATCGATATAACTATGAATTAAAACAAAATTATTTTTTAGCCAAAAAGAAAAAGACTGCTGTGAAAATGAATGGCAAATGGGTACCTAATTTCTGCACAGACAGATACTTTTCATAAACATAAGGGAGGTTTTGAGAAGGCTAATGATTGAACCACAGAAGATTCAGATTATCATGCTGCCCTTTTCGTTACTTCGTCGTCCATAGGACTATATGCTTTTTTGCAGATATCAGGTTAATTTTTTTTTGTCTGATAGTTCGGGTACGATCCTCTTTATCTCCCACTGTGAATCTCTTTTTAACAAAATCAAGACAGTAAAAAAATGTAATAATAAAATAACAGCAAACCGTATTATTATTATAGACAAAGTTAATGGCACACTGTGAGTTGGCTATATAGTCGAAGTATAAGTTCAGCGACAAGAAAATGAATATCTGTAGAAGGACAATTTTAGTAAAGAACAAATTAAAGAGATCTAGTTAAATACTTTGGGTCATTTTTACAGACACACCACCGCCACTTCAAAGTTGATTTGAATGAGACACCACACAAATCTGGAACAGCAAAAATATGGACAGAATTTTTATTTGTCTGCCAAATTAAGGGGACACTTTTGTCCAATTTACACTGTTTTCCAGTTTTCCAATTTTCCAGATTTAGGACAATATTTTTGAATGAGCTATACCAAAACCAAACCCCGCCGTGCCATAGTGAACTAAATGAACCACTTGACAAATCCCGAGAGCAGAAATTTGGGACAAAGTGTGAATTTGCCCATCAAATTAAGTGTACACTTTTGACCAATTTACTGTTATCGGGCTATCGGGCTATCGGGCTATCGGGCTATCGTGATTCAGGATTATATTTTTGAATGAATGCCTCATTAGAAAATACACCTTGTCTACCTTACCAAGGAACACAAGTATAATAAGACAGCTCTCAAGTGTAATATAGTAGTACCAAAAACATTATTAATAATATTTTTTAAAGACAAATGTAAGATCAAAATCAAAGAGACAAAACATAAAGATAATATCAAAGTCAAATGAGATCAAAATTTATTGTTCAAAGATTTTTATAAGGGGAATATAAGTTAAGTTAAATTAAATTAAGTATACTAAGATATTCCAGGCCATGCTAGTCCAGTCGAGTCCAGTCGGTTTCAGTCAAGTCCAGTCGGTTTTTTTTTGGTCCATTTGATTTCTCTTTTGATCTTTTTTTTTGTCCGTTTTTTTTTTATTTTTTTTTGTCCAGTCAATATAAGCTAAGAGTGATAGGAGGAGGAGGATTTTGGTATTGAAAAATAATAAAGGGGATAATTTGGACTTTTTGTTTTTTTTCTTGTTTTTTTGATTCTTTTTTTGATTCTTTTTTTTTGTCCAGTCAATTTCACGGAATAGTAATAAGAGAATGATTTTGATATTGAAAAGAATAAAAAAGATAATTTGGACTTTTTGATTTTTTTTTTGATTTTTTTTTGTCCAAACACAGCACACATAATAAAGGGGATAATTTGGACTTTTTGATTTTTTTTTGATTTT